>NC_086446.1:521985819-522195819 GCF_028390025.1 Pseudophryne corroboree | reverse complement strand
CCCTCCTAGGAGAGCAGGAATATGATGGCCCTCATCTGTGTGTTACATTAATATAGATAATTACTTACTATTTCAGGTGCTCCAGCCAGATTCCAGCCCTCCTCTAGGCCGCTGTAATTGTGCAAGTTGATGTAAAGTGACACATCCCTGCCAGTTAGAATGTAATCTCCGTAGGATCCTCAGACTGCATTGTGTTAATATTTATTAGTGCACAGAGAAAATAAACTGTGCATCGCCAATATACAGAATTGCTAATGCAAAAGAATAAGAATTTGTTTGCTGTCCACTTGCATGGCACCATCAGGCAAATCAATCCAATTATTTTGAAACCAATAAAAGCAAGCTCAACTATTTAATGTATAATTTGCAGGTTGTTAAACCATTGTGTGTGTGTGTTATATATATATATATATATATATATATATATATATATATATATAATTTATTTAATAGACTGTATCCCTTGAGAAAGTCACAGAGAAGTGTCACATCTGTCAAACCTTTTGGGTGCATGCACTATTCTGCACTGAAGTGCTGCTCAATGACCTTTCTGAAAAATATATATTTTTATGAATATATTTTATTTATACGCATGGAATTTAAATATATATTTACACACACATCAACTTATTCAGATTGGTTTTGTTTTGTTTTTTAAGGCGTTTTGTCATTTTGTTTTACAAAAGGTGTTTCCTCCAACCTCCCTGGTCTGAAATCTTAATCTATTGTATTCTTGCAGTTTCCCTGCTTTGCAATTACAGAATAGCTCGGCATCCCCTTCTCACTGCATAACATGGCCGGGGATCTCCCAGCAGCAGCAGCAGCCTCTACAGAGAGGAGGAGGAGGTCTGTCTGCTGGAGACAGTAGAGAAAGGGGGCAATACAGTAATGAGAACACACACATTATATAATAAAGTGCATCACACACACTCCTACCGCTTTCACAGTGAAAGCCGGTCTAGCTCTACAGTCACCATTATCTCTCTCACATTTACAAAAAAAAAAAATATTCAATGGAAACTAAAAATACACACACTTCTGTAATAGATAGTGTCAGGATTAGATGCCGTGTGTCACCCAAACAGGAAAAAGGTAAAATAAATTCGGAGCTCAATGTTTGAAAAGAAAAATGCAGATTCCTGTGAGATCGGGGCATGCATAGACTGTAGCAGGATCCATTCAAGTGCAGCGTGATCCCGGGCGGAAGGAGCTGGAGCATGTAACAGGGGGATGTAACTGTGCCCACTGTCCTCAGGAGCCAGCCCTGGCGGCAGCAGCGGGAGACGGCAGCACTCTGTCCAGCACGGGGGCTTCCTTCCCAGGCCGGGACCAGCAGGAGACCTGCCTCCAGCCCTGGGCGAGCCTCGGTAATGAGGTCGGGATGCAGACTGCAGACGCTTCTTTTCCACTATCCGGCAGGAGTAATGAAGCCATTGTTCCTCGGCCGAGTCCGCCATCCGCTACGCTGGGTGCCCCGGTGCTGGGAGAGCCGGCGATCGCCCTCCTGCCCGCAGCGATGTGATCCTCCGCGGCAGGATGGAGCGGGCACAGGGCAGCGGCGGCACGTGTGCCCGGGAGCTGCGCGGGGTCGGGTTTCTTGTTTATTTTTTTAATTTTAATTTTTTTAATTATCATTTTTGTGTTTTTTAAATTTAAAGCCGTAATTACTGTGAGTGCGGGATCACCCGCCCGGGGACTCTGCGCCACATCCGCGCACAGCCGTGTGTGTGTATGCGGCCTAGGGGGTCCCCACGGCCGTCAATGTACCCCATCCTGTGCCCGGGCGGCTTATCCCCGGCAGCGCACACTGACCTCCACTCCGGCTGCGCCGCGGGATTGCTGTACTAGTGACCGGGCACAGTGACCGCAGCCGCCCCTGCGCCTGGCTCTCCCCCAGCGGCGGCAACAGCGCTTTCCCGGCACAGGCTACACCGGCAGCGAAAATACAAACATTGCTAGCGGGAGCAATACTACATGTACGTTCCCCGGGCGCCGGTGAGAGCAGTGCGGCGGGGGGAGAGGGAGCCGCATCATACAGTGTGTGTGGTTTTTTATATATATATATTATATATATATATAACACAATATAGGGAAAATAATATAGGATTATTATTATATAGGTGTAGTGAGGTTACAGAGAGCGGCCGCCGCCTGTCCTATATGTGGCACGGTATTATACGGCAACACAGGGTAGAGCGGGGGCCGGGGAGGCTACTTACTGTGGGTGCAGGGGCAGCAGCGGCGGCGGGCGGCTGGGCGCAGTGCTCTCCCCGGGCTCTGCATGCAGTGACTGGACTGGGCGCTTCCGGCCTGAGCCTCTCTGCAGCCCTCCCCCCCGCTTTCCCCAGCAGCCCCCCTCTCCCGCATACTAATGAGCCGCTGCCAGTCAGCCGGGCCATGGATCGCTCCCATTGGTCAAATGGGATGCAACTCGTGCCGCTCTCCTGGCGTAAACAGGCACCGCTATTGGACTACACTACGGTTGTGAACTGCCAATCACCAGGTACGGCTGCGGTGGGGGGGAGGGACCGCAGCTGCCAATCACTGCATTGGGGTGGGCGTATCCGCTGCTCGGCACAAAGGCGCCTAATTCAAGTGTGGGGGAGTGTGCGGCGGCGATGGCGTCGGGTGGTGGGGGGAGGGGCAGAGGGGAAAGGGTCAGTGGAAGGGGTTATGTGCGGGTGATGGGGGAGGTTGGGTAACTGTCAGTCAGTCTCTGTATCATGGGAACACTCACTGGCATCATAGGGTTAATAGATCGAATGGGGGTGGGGGCAGGCAGGGTGTGATGGAGTGACGTGTATCACCGTTCCCCCTCCATCACACCCTGGCTGCGACTGCTGACTGCAAGTCCCAGCAGTATTTAGCTGTCTCCTTAATGATGGCATGCTGGAGCTTGTAGTCTAGCAGCAGCTGACTCTGTGTTACAGTGCCCTGTATGCTGTGTGTGACAGTAGTACCTGAGGCTGGCTGCAGGGGCCCTGCTCTATAGGGGTATAGGCAGTTAGCACTGCTCTCCTGGGGTGCTCAGTGGTGGGTGTCAGTGAGGATTGGGATCACAGACACTAGGGATGCGTATATATTGACACCTGTGGGAGGGGGGTAGGAGTATAGCCATCCCTAGGGTCTGTGATCCCCCAATCCTCACTGACACCCACCACTGAGCACCCCAGGAGCAGTGCTGATAGCTACACCTCTTATTAGTACACAAAGGTTCTATGTATGAGCCCCAGAGTGTGCGTACTGTACAGTGATGTTCCCAGCAGAAGCAGGGTCGCAGGATGCCCCACTTACATCATTCTCCAGTTGTGGGCAATAGGTGGTTTTGTCTGGGAAAGCAATTTCTTATAATTTAGTTGTGAATGATATACCGACCACTCTGCCATTCCTCCAAACGCTGCCGTTACACTCCAGGTTTTCAGGAAACCCATGCTTGGTCCAGACGGTTAAATCAAATAGACTGAGGTACCAATTAGGTCACCTGTGCTCAAGCATGGAGAGCCTCAAATGGCCCATAACGGTGGAGTTTGGGACACTCGGAAACACCAGTGTGCATGTCAGCAGCACCCACTGCATACTGTATGTGTGTGTCTATGTACAGCGATTAAATGTTGCTTGAACAAGCACCTCCGCTGTGGGTGGTGATATTTACCATTGCACAACTAACATTCACACCCAAAAATGGGACTTTCCACGATGACTTTTCTATGATGTTCTATTGTCAGGAAATACAGTAATTCAATTAGAAAGTGGGATTTTATCCAGTGGGGGAAAAAACTCCCAAACTAATTGGCAGATGAAGAGTTACTTCAGAATCTGAATTCTCTCCCTCCCCCCCGAGACACAGATGATTGGCTGGCACGGCGCCAGCCTGCTGTCAATCACCGATTGTAAACAAGGCGCTGATTGGCTGCTGGCCAGTCCGCACTGGGCTGCCTGAAAAAAGCAATTACTGGGCCCGGCGGTTTCCAGGCTCCCCCGACTGCGCGATGAAAGGAGATAAGCTGGACACAGTTTCAAGGCTTCTCTCAGTAGGTAGACCCCCATGGCCCCAGAGCCAAGAAGAGAGCAAAGTGTGAGAGCTTCAAAGGGAAACGATGCATTTACTATTAGAGGAGACTAAAAATAATGCAGGGGGGTTTGTGTGCATCTCGTGCGGCTAGAATGCAGGGAGACAGCTTTTTACAATGGATAAATTGGAAGGGTGGGGGGAACAAAACAGGGGTATTGCATCCCCTCCCCCAAATAAAGTGTGCACAGGACCTGATCGCTACAGACGCGTAGCTGCAAAGGGAGGACGGTGCGGCCAAAATATCTGCTGCGTCTCTTCTGCTTCCAGATGCTGTAAAGAGAGAAGATGTAGCCGACAGCCTAACACAGGTATGGAGGGTGAGAGGGCTATAGGGGCCCAGAGGAGGTTATTACCTATATGTGTGTCCCCCTGGGCTGCTGTTTGGAAGGTATAGACTGAATGGACTATAGGACTGAGCTGTGTGAATCCTGGGGTGGAGCTGGTTTCTGGCTTGAGGAATTAATGTTTTCCCTAACACTAATATAAATACATTTGTGAGATTTAACTCCCAGGCGTGTAGAGTATAGATGTAGGAGAGCTTGGCTGGAATCAGCCTATCTGCTGCAGGGATGCAAGGGTTACTGGTCTCTAGGAGGGGAGGGCTTCCCAGGCCTTGTAAACTGTTTGAATAAATGATGACTTTTGTGGGTATAATTACGTAACAGAAAGTATACTTTAGCTATATGTACATTTTGCAATTCCAATAAACTATGTTTCTAAACACGTGGCTTTATTCTCATTTCTTGTATTAATGATTGATGGGAGGAGGGGGGGGGGGGGGTACATTTCAACTGCTCAGATAACATCTCGGAACAAAGGACGCGAACATGACAGAGGGTTAGATCGAAACAGCAAAATAAAAATATTAATAATTATAATAATAAGAGTACCATGTATTGCAGCAGATGTACAAATAATTCTATTTAAAATAATTACTAAAACATATTGTGTTGACTATATTTTCACCTTTATAGTGTGTGGCAGCCTTAATTCGTTTTGTTTTTGCTGTTGGTTTTATGTGTATTTACTAAGCAGTAGATTTCGAAATGCCTCGATTTTGGCAGATTCTGCCTGCGCATTTAACAGCAATAATATTTAATGCAAAACGACTAATTTTTTTTTTTCTTTAACTGTTTTTGAGCTTTTAAATACTGGCAGGCAAACATTGTGGATTTTGAAAATCCATTGATTAGTAAATACACTCCTAATATAATGTGTTTTTAGAAAAAAACTCAACAATAAATTAATTTTCTCAATGAACATTATTGCAGATGCAGCTCCTGAAAGTTTTAAGACGAGCATTGATATCTATATGCCCAATGAGATGTTTAGCGGATTTGAGTTCACAGACACGAGTGTGTGTGTATGTATGTATATAGTGTGTGTATGTATGTATATGTGTGTGTGTATATATATATATATATATATATATATACATACAGAAAGTGTCTATAAAGAGGACACGTCCCTGGCAGATCACTTTCAAATATGCGAGGTACATCGTATATATCACATTGCGCAAATACGCACTTTGCATTAAGGGCATACATACAAATATCTTGCTACAAGAATAGCATGCAGAAAGACCAACAAACAAAAATGTACGAGGGCGAAAGGCTCAATGAATAATAACGCTGAATTATGTATGTATGTATGACACAAGACGATAGGAATCAATTCGGATGAAAAATCGACATCCTACAGAAAACAAACAGGTGATGTATACTTATATGTAATCTACATTGCGTAAAATAACTTTGCACAGGGAAGAAATGGAAAATGAAAGATAAATATAATTACATCTAATGTCATACTACTACACGAAGAAACCTATTACTGGATTAATGAGATGTTACATTACCCAGAACAAAGAAATCGACTGGATAGCATTGTGCTGACTGAACCCTAGAACCCGACCCATATTCTGACTGTGATCCTGGAGCAGAGGCTGCTTTTGGGTGGAGCAGAGGTCACCATAAACCAGCCACAGTGTCTCCCATTCTCTCCCATCTTCTATTTGGGATTTTAAATAGATATTTATAGGGAATTTTTGCTTTCAGAATACTGCTGCTTTAGGAGGTACTTACAGCCTGACCTAGATTATGAATTCCAGTATTTTAACTAAAATGTCGTAAATCTTTTCAATGGGTTAATATGATTTATTTACAAATACTGTTGACATTTTAAAAGCATTAAATCCAAGTCAGTTTGCATCTGAACAATTTTGGTAAAATTAGGGATTAGAGAATAAAGGCACATGTAATCCCTCCACGCACCCTGTGTACAGCCAGGGGTATCGGGGAACCACGTCACCCATAGAAAGATAATTCATTGGCACAAATCGCTACCCAAAGAGATAATCACCCCCTGTAAAGTAGGTATTAGATGTACATACAGTACATGAGCATGATCAACATATTCTATGCATTTTGTCGTTTGGTAAATAAATTACAGCACCCTGATTCTCACTCACTTTTCATTTTGCTATCACTCCTGTGTGGAAGGGTGGATTACACAGAATTCCCGTCTGGGAATCATCACAGTGATGACAACATACAATATACTCGGTGGTCTGACTCCAAGGCCACTCTTTAAGCAAAACGCTTTCTTACATTGGGTTGTACAGTACTTTGGGATTACTGTGACCCTATCCAGTAGTATTTATATTTAGTTACCCATGATACGGAGACCTAGTTTATACACCATACACGTTTATGATACGTAATGCAGCAGTGTATGTGTGGTGTGGTGCGGTGCCTCTATGCATACTATACTATGCTGTTTCCCTAGAGAGAAACAGAGATGACGACCTGGGTGAATAGTGAGGAAAATATTATTAACCCCTTCCATGAAAATTAAGTATCCATCACGAATACTACTCTTAAAGAACCGATATACTGTATCACGATTATATGCTGCCCAGTACTCAGTACACATATAATCTATATTATAAATATAATTACATAAATAATATAATGGAATTGTCAAAGGTATATTTAGTTAACTGAACAGTCATAACAACTTCCCACATGTCAGCAATATCTTCAGGTTATATACACGGAATAAAGAGCTCCCATTTCCACAAATCTGATAGAACTATACAGAATAAATGCAATGAGAATAAAATCCATTAAGAAGACTGTGAGTGTGCCTCTAAAATATCAGAAGCACAAATCGAATAGTTCTATGTAAGAGAAGAGTGCTCATTCTGGAGGAGTAACTGCAGGAGAGCCAAGGACATGTGCGGAATATTCAACCAGTCCATGGATCTAGGGCTTCATTGTCAACGATACCATAGAAATCTCTTTTCGGGGACTTGGGGACACAGCTCCCTACTAGTGATAGTTAACATCCGGGTGTTTTTGCATCCATAATTACAGGACCCAGATAACATAATATTTTCCATGATGTATACAGAGGGACCCTCCCATACCATTGTGCCCCTCAGTACAACCCGTTTCCTGGCAGCACAGATAGCCTGGTGTCCAGCACACTGTATTATCCATAGTAAAATGTCTCCCTTCCTGTTGGATTGTGCTGACTCCAGATAGTATATATTGTACTGGCATGTAACATTTCCCCTTCCACAACAGATAATGCTGTTTTAGGTAAATATTTACTCTCCTCAGGTGAGCAAGCTAGCCCGGAACCTTCATATGGAGTCATTTTACCCGGGACAGTAATCTTTCCCATTTTACAAGAATATACTTAACCCCTTCCCAGACAAACATAGTGTCTGAAAGCGATATAGATTTTAGTCTTGCTTGATTAGAACTGTTCAGTGTAAAGGCCCCCATACAGTACATCAGCAATCCATTGGGGAAATTTGCATACGATTGTGCAAATAAATGTTATTGTAAATGTGCAATGTATGGGATTCACAGATCGTGGTCCAACATGTTGGATTTCACAAATCAATTGGGGCTGTAGATTGCTAATGTACGGTAAGGATCAGCAGATCTGCAGATTTGTATTTGCCGAAAATGATCAGCAAATCACTGAAACAGATCTGCAATGTATGGGCGCAGGTTGGTGGACTGGGGAATCTTTAAAATTGGGAAATGATCTCAGTAGCTGCAGAGTTTTTGTGTGATTGCTGATGTATGGGGGGGTCTAAACTTCTTCTGTGATTTGCCCATTTGGTTTTACTGCATAAATATTTCAGGTCACTATTTTAGTGTGTCGCTACAGTACTGTACAGTATATCCACTTTTGTGGGTAGGTGCACTGTGTAAGATTACTTGGAATAAAACAAAAAAACAAAAATATGTAGTTGTGTGTCTCCCACAATGACAAGGACATTACATTTACTATTAGTGAATGCGATTTGGGAAGTTTACAGAAGTACGCTTTAGGACTTTATAGGGCAATTGTCCCGATGTGGCACGGTTGGCACCATCTTGGCCTGGAGTGTGCCCCCGAGAGATAGCACTCAAAGGTTTACTCAAAGAGATGTCAATAGGCCTAATTCAGAGTTGATCGCAGCAACAAATTTGTTCGCAGTTGGGCAAAACTATGTGCACTGCAGGGGGGGGGGGAGGAGCAGATATTACATGTGCAGAGAGTTAGATTTGGGTGGGTTATTTGGGTGTGGTGTGTTCAATCTGCAATCTAATTTGCAGTGTAAGAATAAAGCAGACAGTATTTACCCTGCACAGAAACAAAATAACCCACCCAAATCTAACTCTCTCTGCACGTTATATTTGCCCCCCCCCCCCCCAACTCCTGCAGTGCACATGGTTTTGCCCAACTGCTAACAAATTTGCTGCTGCGATCAGGTCTGAATTACCCCCAATGTTCGGAGATCTGCAATGAAAGAGCATCTGCGCACTTCTGTTGTGACTGCGCCGCACATGTTGGATTCTATGCACATCCAGCACCTATATAGCTCCTATAGAAATATGATGTACTCCTTCACATCCACACTGGGGTAAACCTCACAGCTAAACGAGGAGATTTAATCAATACTGGGGTATATCATACTTCTGGGGTATTAGTAAGCTACCGCTCGCAGAGGGAGGTAGAGTCCGAATACAGATGTTAAATACATCAAATGGAGTATAAATTATATAAACCCCTCCTTCCAGTTAAAGTGGCCCTGGGGATACCCTGCTTCAAACCTGAAGTGTGATTTGGCATTAAATGGATGCGCAGGGAGACCCCGTGAAAATCCTGGCAGATTCAGCGCGTTAGCTATTTTGTGTCAGGATTTGAGGTTTGCTGGAGGATGGGTTTCTCCAGAGAGACGGAGTTAAATTATAATGGGGTGGTGGAATAATCTCCCTATTTGCAGGGCACTGACTACCAGCACCTCTCCACTTTAACCCTTCATTATTGCGCTGTAAGCTACACCAGGAGAGGGCTTTGCGCAAGATCATACCAACAAGTGCGCTATGTATTCCATCCATCAATGCGTCTTCAGGAGGCAATATAGCCGCCTACACATACTGTACATTATAGATTTTGTCTTAATAGAATAAAATACAGTTTTCTGTTTTAACCTTACAACCCAATACATTTCTATATCCTCACTTTATTCCGAGTGCCGCACAGGTACAGCAAATCGAACACGTCTTTGTCGTGTGACCAGGTGCGACACACTCAGCTTTACTAGAGATCTGGCTTATATACAGCCACAGTAATGTTCATGTGAAGATAACTGCGCGGTTCTGTGCACAAAGCTCAGTTTACATTTTGGAGATTTGTATTATTATTATTATTTTATTTTTATTTTTTTACTGACTTTGCTTCCAAGCAGGATGAAGGTGTGACTTGGACCAAGCCCTTTGAAATGTGGTCACCAGTTACTGACTGATGTGAATAACAATTATAGCTCTAATTATTATTTTGCTCATATAAAGCATTATGATACTCTCTACAGATTGATTGGAAAATATTTCGATGCGTTTATTAACAAACGAAGGAAATATTTTTACGCATATAACATGTTATTCAGAAATTATTTGTAGTTCAGAGTACGAATAAATTAATAATACGATTTTACTTTTTAGCTTAGAACTGGAAAATACACTTCTGTGTCACGACCTGCTCCAGCCTTTCCCCGTGTAGAAATAGCTATTCAAATATTGTCATGTTATAGCTTCGAAGAAAAATAGGTTAATCATGAAAATAGACTTAACAAACTGAATAAATGCTAAACAAGCATTGGAGATCAATTTAGCGAAGTCCTGGTAATTGTCCCACAAACACATACTTGACTATTTCAAACCATATATCCCTTTATCCCTTCTACATACTATCTATCTATCTATCTATCTATCTATATATATATATATACACACACACACACACACACACACACACACACACACACACACACACACACACACACCGTAATATTATTTCTTAATAATATACAATATAATTAATATGTTACTCTGCTGTGATGTAGGGACCACTAGACTCTGAAGTAACTTAAAATATCTTTTTGTCATTTATTAACTACAATTAATGAATATTTACATAGCACCAGCATTTAGTGCAGCGATGTTCGGGTTAGTCATTCACATCAGTTCCTGTCCCTTTTGAGTTTACAGCCTAAACACCTTAATGTACAAGTAGGGGTATTCATTAATTTTGCCAGAACCTGCCATTATGTTTTTGGAGGTAACCCACACATCATACAAACTCCTCCCATTTAGGGCCCTGATTGGTAATGGGACTCATGACCTCAGTGCTTTGAACTTTGCATTGCTAACCACTATGCCACAGTGCTGCCCAAATGTACAGTACAGTTACAGTATTCATTTTAAATACAGGCCTTCCCATTTAAAACAAACAAACAATTTCTTTACGTAAATGAGAGGGTGATGCGTGCTCATATCAAGTGCTCACAAAATGACTCCAACCTGGGACAGCTCCTACATTACAGTCATGATACCAGATAGTTGTAACACACATGATACAACTTCGTGCAGAATGACTGGTCACAAAATAAGAGAGAGGAGATAGAGAACATGGAAGCTGTATCAGGAAAGTGAAGGGGACTTGTCCTAGCCACAGCTCTCTACAGCCACAGCTTCCATGCAGATAAAGCATATCAATGGGGCAATAGCCAGGAGTGTATTGTTACATTACACAGGACAGACACCTTACAGCCCATTGTCCGCATTCACTGTGTTCACCTCCCCCAGGCTCTAATTGGAATGTAGTAAATGTACCCTAACATCCGGGCAAAGATGAACAAAATACACAGGACGAAATTTATTGACCGACTTCCAAGATACATATTAAAAGCAAATGAGGTGGAAAAAAAATGTTTGGGAATAAAATGTATGGGAGACAACGTTGCGGTTACAAAAGGTGACGATCTTCCGCACATAATATAAAGCATATCCTGTACGTACAATATGTGGCAGTCATTGATCCATCAATGAATATTACTGATTTATAGAACCCTAAGAACAATTATCTGACAGTTATTATTTGCAATCTCACCGGAAATGATTATACTTATTTATTTACCCACACCATGGCCACTTGGGAACTAAAACAAAAATGTAAAATTCTAAGATGATACTTATATAAAATAGGCACCCAACCCTTATCACCAATAACCAGCAATGAACTGAGCACCTCTGTTCCTATAGCAGCCTGGTAAGTATGAAACATTATTCCCTAACTCTATATGTAGATTTTTTGTTCTGAAATGCACCCACACAAACAATCTGTGTTGCAGAATACTGAATACGAGCCCTCCAGGACAGAATAGATCACAATATGCAAGGCTTCCATCTTCAACCCCGCTGACCACTAACCCAGTGTCTTACATGCCCAACAAAGTGGAGTGAATTCTGTATTCCTCAGCTGGGATTCAGCATCAGATCCATTCACCGCTACTTCACTTGTAAAATAATGCGTTCCTTCTCCTCTCCTGACAGTCTAGACAGGTTTACATTGTAAATGAGACTTGGAATAAAACAATAAATAGATTTCTGACTTGCTGTAGACTTTGGGAACAAAATATAACAGGAGCATCTTCAAGTTTAAATTGCTCTGTAGTTTCATTATGCATCGGCCACAATTTTTCACTGTGATACATAAATGCACACCCTACGCTACACTATGATTTATATATACAATCTTACGTGTGTATGATATATATATATTTATTTATATTGTATTCTAATCTATCTATCTATCTATCTATCTATCTATCTATCTATCTATCTATCTATCTATGTGTAGCAAGTGAAGTATTTTAATTTAATTGATCCCTGAAGGACCGATCAGTCGACTAACAAAGCTTTTTGCGCAGTTGGTCACTTTAAAATATATCGCTGTTTGTGGAATAGACATTGCCTGTTTTTACATGCAAATCAGTGTTCAAGGTGTATTTTGAGAGCATTTTTAAAACAAGGTGGTCACACCCCTTTTGTACCCTACATATGGTAGGGGAGAGTGCAGTGGATCAATTCCAAATAGAAGATCGAAATCTACACACACACACACACACACACACACACACACACACACACACACACACTTGGCGCAAAGTATTAAGATATTGTTTCGTTTTTCAAAAGGTGATAGAGCAAATACTGGGAAATCCGTGAAAGGACATTTTTATATTTACAAGACAAACAGCGTGTACTGTAAGGTTACATTCAGATCTACATTCAGATCTGTGCTGCAGAGTAGGCTCTTGCTTGCGCTTTCAGTGACGCTTATCTTATATGTTCCTCCTCTTTAGCAAAGTTTATTCACTTCATCGTTAAATGTAGATCCTAATTTGTAGCTAAATATAAGCAGTGTGTTCACACACATCTTAGTACAGAGAGCTGAGCTGTGTGAGGTGAACAGAGCTGGGCTCCCATCTGTTTTGAATTACATTTATTTTCATGTATGCTAATATGGAAATAATAATACAATTAAAATGGCCAATAATAATACCATTCACCAGGTAATTGATCTATAGCAAGGGAAACACAATAAAAGTCACAGGAACATGTATCTGAGAAAGGGGACTGTAGGTAGAGGAGGGCCTGGACACGTTTAGTAGCCATGACACACTCGTGGAGACCCCCACCCGAAAAAAACATACTGTATAGTAATCTGTCACCCCCACCTGCCACATCCCCCCAATACCAAAGACTTCCCGATCCAGGCAAAGATTTGGGAAAACGGTTCCATGAAGCGAGTTGTTGCATGTCAGAGGGAGCATGTTGTGATAAACAGGTAATTAGTGGCAGTGATGTGAGACAGCAGACAGCAGAGGCTGCTTCACACACCCAAATATTCATAGTATTTGCAAACGCGGCTCTGAGTGATCATTACAGGCTGCCTGAACAAGGGATGCGGGACTGCGCTAGATCCGGTGGCAAATTGCACAGAGGCAAAGATAAAACAGGATAAGAGTATATATGGATTGGAGGGGGAAAAGAGGTGGGGGCAGGGGGAGAAAAATAAATCTTCACATCTTCCTACACTGCTTAAGAATAGCTGTTGGGAATATTTTATATATATATATATATATATATATATATATATATATATACATTTATTTATTATTAGACCCCCTTTCTTCTAG
The DNA here is from genome assembly GCF_028390025.1 of Pseudophryne corroboree. Lineage (NCBI taxonomy): Eukaryota > Metazoa > Chordata > Amphibia > Anura > Myobatrachidae > Pseudophryne > Pseudophryne corroboree. Next base: position 522,182,197 of record NC_086446.1, on the reverse strand, counting down.
CATTTACTGAATGTTTCAGAATACACGTTAACCCCTTCGCGCTGAGATCTATAATCGGTATGACCCTCGGACTTGCCTTCTCAGAGATCCATGACAAGGGAGCCTTTTGTCCCTACAGAGACCCAGATAAGATCAGCCCAAGAACGATAGGGGGAGGGGATGGCACGATGTGCTGCATGTGTCTATCCAGAGAGGGTTTATTACAGCCCAGTCTTGTTAGTTATTAATTATCAATGCAAACACGGACTTTGGGCAGATCAATGCTATTGAGTGTAGCTGATGTTTGGAATCACGGACAGCTAGGTGATGGATGAGCTGCCCAGATGGGATTGCATGCTGGAAAGTCCTCTATTTCTTCCTGTAGTCGTGTTGGAGCTGTAGCATGAACCTCTTCCATGTCTTACCAAACAGCTCTTAAAAATGTGCTCAAAGGGAGGTGGACGCAAGGGAGGTGGACGCAGGAGTAGCGCTGCCTCTTGCGCTTTTACGCACAGCACACACCCTTATCTCCAGATTCCAGGGACCCATTATCTGCCCTGCCAGTTAAGTGATTCTCTGCTGAAGAATACTCACATATCAAAAGCACAAAAAAAAACTCAAACGTTAATTTTTTTTCCCATTTAAAAAATAAAATATTTTAAAACAACAAAGTTGTATAAATTATTAGTCCCAAAATCGTATGAAATAAAAAAAATATATATTCTCCAACACATACCCTTGTGCCCAACAATGTAGCAACAGCTTCTAGAAATAAAGACGTTTCTAAATAAAACAATTCTAGCCTTTTGCCATATGGAACAGAGGCAAAAATACACTATAAGACATGGGCAATAAATAGAACACGTCCAGCTCTATTTTAAAGTATAAAAGTATAATGTGTACGTTAACAGATGTCACAATGTGGCTTAATATCACATCAGAATAAATACTGATGTAATCTAGCGTCATTCTATGTATTCTGTTAGACATGAGGAATATTTTACACGTTTGAGCAGACACCAGGAATATTTTATACGTTATTTAATATTCTCATACGTGTGTCTCTTTCATCTCAGCCCGAACCCGGGTAACAGTGATATCGGATAGAAACTCACTCACATTGAAAAGCTGCGGTCTCTGTTTGTGGTGTCAACACACCATAAGCCGATTTCCTGATTAAAAAAAAATAACGCTTTTATCTGGTCCTTTGACTGAAAGTTTGCTTCCAAATCAAGATATACAATTATCAGAGCGGAAACAAAGACTTCAGGACTCTCCGCAGGCGGGGTACAAGGCACCCACTCGGCTCACACCCGGATTTGCTCTCCCTGTAGCCACACTCACTCCAGGTACTACATAAAAATATAGACCTCTACTGTATAATGTGTCTATTCATGATTTTCTTTATTTATATATATATATATATATATATATATATATATATATATATATATACATACTCTTTATTTATCCTCCATATATGGATTTATATAGTATACTGTTATATCCTAAAAAGACAAGAGAGGCAGGCAAAAAAAGCAAACATTGAGAATATTGTGAAAACGAAAGCAAAATGTAACGATTTACAGAGTGCTACATATACTGGAAAATGTAACCAATGTATTTGTTCAAAAGCACAATTGTTTATCATGAGAAACAATTTGAGTTAAAGATAATAATAATAATAATAATAATAATAATAATTAAAGCTGCATTACTTAGAGTAATATTTTATTATTTTTAGAACTCAAGATTCACCTGCTATAATTTAGTCCATCGTTATAAATTGACTTTATAACAACCAGCAGAAAACCTATCAATAAAGTGGAATAAAAGAAACAGTCTAACTAACAGCTGCCTGTTAAAAAGGTTGAACAATAAATGTAACAAATGCTAACATCTTCTGGAAAGGGGGTTCATTCTACTCAGAGAACGAATCAGATGTATATTATTAAAAGCTCTGTTAAATTAAATTAAAAAAAAATTGTACTAAAAAATAACGCGATTTAGCTTTCGTTTCTCCTGACTTCATTATAAAGTGAAAAGTCGATGAATTTAATTAAAAATCATTAAATAAAAATCTATTTTATTTTCAGCTAAAGCAGTATAATTTCTGCTCTGGATATATAAAGTAGAGAATCAATGCAAATTAGGAAAAAAATAAAATGAGCTAATTTACTCCCCTGATTAATTGTTTCTACTAAAATGTAAAATGTTAGTGAGGGGGGAAAAAGCTAGCAAGAACGTTTCTTAAACGAAACGTCGTTGCTTCTCTTTCTTCTTAAATTAGGATTAAAAACATGACGAGAAAACAGTCATTGCATAAAAAAATCTCAAGAGCAACAGCGATCATTTAAACTTTATAGTGATAAAAAATAACCACGTTATAGATAATAAACATCCAACGTTATTATATATATATATATATATATATATATATATATATATATATATATATATATGAGATTGTCAGAACTCTGCCATGATGGATTGATTTCTAATTTTAGAATTGTGTGCAGTGTTATGTGATCCCACTTTTTTCTCTGCAGAATTACTGAATTTTTCTTGTATCCTGCTTTGCTTAAACGATAGAAAAACAGCCTCTAACAGTGTGCAATAATTTCATTTTTGCCATATATTAGAGAAGCGAGATCACTCGCTGTCTATATGAGATTTTATATATATATATATATATATATATATATAACACATACATACACACACATATATACATATATTAATAAATTTTATTATCATTCAATCAGCGTACATTACCAGTTAGACAATACCTTTATATAGCAAGAAAAACAGAAATTCTATATTATTTGAAATAATGAAAAGAAAAAAAAAAAAAAACCACGACAATCACCTACCTACAAAGACTGTTGTCTTGACTCATTTCTAGCAATCCCAGAAAAAAAATGAAGCAGGGGGAAGGCTTGAGCAACACAGAGCTGTACAACAGGGTGGGGGAACGGTTCCTGATCTGCCAGATTCCTCAGCCGCTTTTATTGTTGTTAGCAGAAAGGGGAAGTTGGCCTTGATTGCTGCGTGGTCACTGTACAGATCCTTTGTGCTTGGGTTTTGCTCTGATATTATTTTGTTTGAGGTTTGTATTTTTTGTGTGTGTGTCTTAAGCTCAGGGGTCTCTACCTGCCTGCATGGAGTAAATCCATTCAATTAGAGCAGAGGCTGCTGGTAGCTGTATAATCACAAATTTATGGCTGTGTGACGTATCTCCTCTCCCACAATGGAGTCCCAGTGACATTAAACAGAAAATTGATGAGAGAGAAGCGAAATTTAATCTCTTTCCCCCTCATCCAGGCATTTAAATGTTGTTTTCTTTCCCTGGCCTTTAACTCTTCACATGCCAGGGTGCCCAGTCAGTGAGGGGTAGATTTGTCCCTGTGGCATGGAAAGGGTTTACCTCTTCCACCATAGCATGACATTACACACACATACACACACAGCTGTGCAAGGACATCCATGTCTTTATTGGGGTATATGCACTTACCTTGGCTAAAAGAAATAGAATTAGGTCCATAGAGAAAGTATGCATGCCTATTCCACCCCCACCCACCCCCCATGGTGCAATGCCAGCCCCCTCCCCACCCTCTCGCCAGTCCCGGAGCTCATACTCCGCAATGCCTCGGTAAGCAGGAGTCCTGTGGGCCTGGCAGCGGCCACCGTGTACGGGCTGGTATCCACCGGGCTGGTCATCAGATGGCCGCTGGTCCCCGGTGCGCTGTGCCCCGAGGCAGAGACTTTTCTTAAAGCAGCCGCGCGCTATTCCCTCCAGGCTCCCGGGCCGCTATTGTCCATCACGCCTGCCTGGCCCCGCCTCAGGGCGGGGCGTCCGCCCCAGGTTGTAACCGGTTTGTTAGCTGCTGGGGTACTGTGTGTGTGCTGGGAGGAACATTCCAGGGTCTGTAAAGTACTGTGAGGAGAACGATGTGTAAGCAGTCTGCATTCCTTACAGATATATTGCAACAAGTAGCCACTTTGATTTATGTTTCATCTATATTTATTGTTATAGTGTTGTTGTTGTTGATGATGATGATGATATTATTATTATTAATAATAATAATAATAATAATAGTATTATTAGTAATTAGGGCAGCATGGACAGTGTAACTATTAGCATTACTGCCTTATAGCACTGAGGTCATGGGTTCGATTCACTATGGCCCTGTGTGGAGTTTGTATATTCTCCCCTTGCTTGCGTGGGTTTCCTCCCACAATTCATAAATATACTTGTAGGTTATTGGCTCCCAACAAAATTAACCCTAGCATGAATGTGTGTGCGTGTACATGTGGTAGGGAATATAGCGGCCTAGTAAGACACGGACGCAACGGCGTGTATGTACGGTACGCAGGATGGATGGTGTTCAGTGGGGTAAAATAGACATTGGAGGTAGGGATGGTACTTGTCATGTGACTCAACGTGAGGGCTAGGCATCCCTTCCCCCAGTGACGTGCGGTGAGTTCAATGGCTGGGGAGGCACTGGCTTCTCCAGTACATCCCCATCAGCCTGTGTGTAGCGCCTCCGGCGGGAGACTGCAGCAGGCATTGACGCTGCTGAAGCTGCTACCTGAAAGGAGGAGGAGAGCGCCGGCCTCCGCTGCACAATGCACTCCCAGCTAAATATATTAGGGGGTGCACCGCAGGAAGGGTGTACCTAGCACCACCCAGGGGCGTGTCTATCACTATTTTACATTCTCAGTAAAATCACATGGCTTAATCTAATTTCTCCCTAGTTCCTAGTAATAAAGTAGATATAATACACCCGAGATAAATTAATTGAAACATAATGGTGCAACCACCGGCCAGTACTGACTGTCCACTACGGATAACCCTGAGTTCTAGCTGCTGCTGCACCGTATCGCTGTTTACACTTCCAGAACCTATCCCTCACCCAGTGGTGGAATTAGAGAGTGGTGGGTCTAAGTGCATATTAGAGATGAGCGGGTTCGGTTCCTCGGAATCCGAACCCGCCCGAACTTCAGGTTTTTTTACACGGGTCCGAGCGACTCGGATCTTCCCGCCTTGCTCGGTTAACCCGAGCGCGCCCGAACGTCATCATCCCGCTGTCGGATTCTCGCGAGGCTCGGATTCTATCGCGAGACTCGGATTCTATATAAGGAGCCGCGCGTCGCCGCCATTTTCACACGTGCATTGAGATTGATAGGGAGAGGACGTGGCTGGCGTCCTCTCCGTTTATAGAGAAGAGAGTGAGACTAGAGTAGAGAGAGACACAGTATTTACTTTAGTAATTTTGGGGAGCATTAGGAGGAGTACTACTACTTGCTGAAGTGATAGTGTGACTGTATATCTGACTTGTGGGGGAGACAGTGGGGAGCAGTTAGAGTCTGAGAGCAGGAGTACATATTTTAACGTACAGTGCACACTTTTGCTGCCAGAGTGCCACACTGCCATTGTGACCACACTGACCACCAGTATATATTGTGATTGTCTGCTTAGGAGTACTACTTGCAAGTTGCTGATAGTGTGACCAGTGACCTGACCACCAGTTTAATTAATCACCACCAGTTTAATATATATATATATATATATATATATATATATATATATATATATATATATAATTGTATATAATATATATATAATTGTATACCACCTACCCGTGTTTTTTTTTTTTCTTTCTTCTTGATACATACTACTATAGTAGCTTACTGTAGCAGTCTGCGGTGCTGCTGAGCTGACTGTGTCCAGCAGGTCCGTCATCAGTCATTACATAATAAATATATATACCTGTCCGGCTGCAGTACTAGTGATATTATATATATATATATATTAATTTCATCTCATTATCATCCAGTCTATATTAGCAGCAGACACAGTATGGTAGTCCACGGCTGTAGCTACCTCTGTGTCGGCAGTCGCTCGTCCATCCATAATTGTATACCACCTACCCGTGGTTTTTTTCTTTTCTTTCTTCTTGATACATACTACTATAGTAGCTTACTGTAGCAGTCTGCGGTGCTGCTGAGCTGACAGTGTCCAGCAGGTCCGTCATCAGTCATTACATAATAAATATATATACCTGTCCGGCTGCAGTACTAGTGATATTATATATATATATATATATATTAATTTCATCTCATTATCATCCAGTCTATATTAGCAGCAGACACAGTACGGTAGTCCACGGCTGTAGCTACCTCTGTGTCGGCAGTCGCTCGTCCATCCATAATTGTATACCACCTACCCGTGTTTTTTTTTTTCTTTCTTCTTGATACATACTACTATAGTAGCTTACTGTAGCAGTCTGCGGTGCTGCTGAGCTGACAGTGTCCAGCAGGTCCGTCATCAGTCATTACATAATAAATATATATACCTGTCCGGCTGCAGTACTAGTGATATTATATATATATATATATATATTAATTTCATCTCATTATCATCCAGTCTATATTAGCAGCAGACACAGTACGGTAGTCCACGGCTGTAGCTACCTGTGTCGGCAGTCGCTCGTCCATCCATAATTGTATACCACCTACCCGTGGTTTTTTTTTTCTTTCTTCTTGATACATACTACTATAGTAGCTTACTGTAGCAGTCTGCGGTGCTGCTGAGCTGACAGTGTCCAGCAGGTCCGTCATCAGTCATTACATAATAAATATATATACCTGTCCGGCTGCAGTACTAGTGATATTATATATATATATATTAATTTCATCTCATTATCATCCAGTCAATATTAGCAGCAGACACAGTACGGTAGTCCACGGCTGTAGCTACCTCTGTGTCGGCAGTCGCTCGTCCATCCATAATTGTATACCACCTACCCGTGGTTTTTTTTTTCTTTCTTCTTGATACATACTACTATAGTAGCTTACTGTAGCAGTCTGCGGTGCTGCTGAGCTGACAGTGTCCAGCAGGTCCGTCATCAGTCATTACATAATAAATATATATACCTGTCCGGCTGCAGTACTAGTGATATTATATATATATATATATATATATATTAATTTCATCTCATTATCATCCAGTCTATATTAGCAGCAGAAACAGTACGGTAGTCCACGGCTGCAGCTACCTCTGTGTCGGCAGTCGCTCGTCCATCCATAAGTATACTAGTATCCATCCATCTCCATTGTTTACCTGAGGTGCCTTTTAGTTGTGCCTATTAAAATATGGAGAACAAAAATGTTGAGGTTCCAAAATTAGGGAAAGATCAAGATCCACTTCCACCTCGTGCTGAAGCTGCTGCCACTAGTCATGGCCGAGACGATAAAATGCCAGCAACGTCGTCTGCCAAGGCCGATGCCCAATGTCATAGTACAGAGCATGTAAAATCCAAAACACCAAATATCAGTAAAAAAAGGACTCCAAAATCTAAAATAAAATTGTCGGAGGAGAAGCGTAAACTTGCCAATATGCCATTTACCACACGGAGTGGCAAGGAACGGCTGAGGCCCTGGCCTATGTTCATGGCTAGTGGTTCAGCTTCACATGAGGATGGAAGCACTCAGCCTCTTGCTAGAAAAATGAAAAGAATCAAGCTGGCAAAAGCACCGCAAAGAACTGTGCGTTCTTCGAAATCCCAAATCCACAAGGAGAGTCCAATTGTGTCGGTTGCGATGCCTGACCTTCCCAACACTGGACGTGAAGAGCATGCGCCTTCCACCATTTGCACGCCCCCTGCAAGTGCTGGAAGGAGCACCCGCAGTCCAGTTCCTGATAGTCAGATTGAAGATGTCAGTGTTGAAGTACACCAGGATGAGGAGGATATGGGTGTTGCTGGCGCTGGGGAGGAAATTGACAAGGAGGATTCTGATGGTGAGGTGGTTTGTTTAAGTCAGGCACCCGGGGAGACACCTGTTGTCCGTGGGAGGAATATGGCCGTTGACATGCCTGGTGAAAATACCAAAAAAATCAGCTCTTCGGTGTGGAAGTATTTCAACAGAAATGCGGACAACATTTGTCAAGCCGTGTGTTGCCTTTGTCAAGCTGTAATAAGTAGGGGTAAGGACGTTAACCACCTCGGAACATCCTCCCTTATACGTCACCTGCAGCGCATTCATAATAAGTCAGTGACAAGTTCAAAAACTTTGGGCGACAGCGGAAGCAGTCCACTGACCAGTAAATCCCTTCCTCTTGTAACCAAGCTCACGCAAACCACCCCACCAACTCCCTCAGTGTCAATTTCCTCCTTCCCCAGGAATGCCAATAGTCCTGCAGGCCATGTCACTGGCAATTCTGACGAGTCCTCTCCTGCCTGGGATTCCTCCGATGCATCCTTGCTTGTAACGCCTACTGCTGCTGGCGCTGCTGTTGTTGCTGCTGGGAGTCGATGGTCATCCCAGAGGGGAAGTCGTAAGCCCACTTTTACTACTTCCACCAAGCAAATTGACTGTCCAACAGTCCTTTGCGAGGAAGATGAAATATCACAGCAGTCATCCTGTTGCAAAGCGGATAACTGAGGCCTTGACAACTATGTTGGTGTTAGACGTGCGTCCGGTATCCGCCGTTAGTTCACAGGGAACTAGACAATTTCTTGAGGTAGTGTGCCCCCGTTACCAAATACCATCTAGGTTCCACTTCTCTAGGCAGGCGATACCGAGAATGTACACGGACGTCAGAAAAAGACTCACCAGTGTCCTAAAAAATGCAGTTGTACCCAATGTCCACTTAACCACGGACATGTGGACAAGTGGAGCAGGGCAGGGTCAGGACTATATGACTGTGACAGCCCACTGGGTAGATGCATGGACTCCCGCCGCAAGAACAGCAGCGGCGGCACCAGTAACAGCATCTCGCAAACGCCAACTCTTTCCTAGGCAGGCTACGCTTTGTATCACCGGTTTCCAGAATACGCACACAGCTGAAAACCTCTTACGGCAACTGAGGAAGATCATCGCGGAATGGCTTACCCCAATTGGACTCTCCTGTGGATTTGTGGCATCGGACAACGCCAGCAATATTGTGTGTGCATTAAATATGGGCAAATTCCAGCACGTCCCATGTTTTGCACATACCTTGAATTTGGTGGTGCAGAATTTTTTAAAAAACGACAGGGGCGTGCAAGAGATGCTGTCGGTGGCCAGAAGAATTGCGGGACACTTTCGGCGTACAGGCACCACGTACAGAAGACTGGAGCACCACCAAAAACGCCTGAACCTGCCCTGCCATCATCTGAAGCAAGAAGTGGTAACGAGGTGGAATTCAACCCTATATATGCTTCAGAGGTTGGAGGAGCAGCAAAAGGCCATTCAAGCCTATACAATTGAGCACGATATAGGAGGTGGAATGTACCTGTCTCAAGCGCAGTGGAGAATGATTTCAACGTTGTGCAAGGTTCTGCAACCTTTTGAACTTGCCACACGTGAAGTCAGTTCAGACACTGCCAGCCTGAGTCAGGTCATTCCCCTCATCAGGCTTTTGCAGAAGAAGCTGGAGGCATTGAAGGAGGAGCTAAAAGGGAGCGATTCCGCTAGGCATGTGGGACTTGTGGATGGAGCCCTTAATTCGCTTAACAAGGATTCACGGGTGGTCAATCTGTTGAAATCAGAGCACTACATTTTGGCCACCGTGCTCGATCCTAGATTTAAAACCTACCTTGGATCTCTCTTTCCGGCAGACACAAGTCTGCTGGGGTTCAAAGACCTGCTGGTGACAAAATTGTCAAGTCAAGTGGAACGCGACCTGTCAACATCTCCTCCTTCACATTCTCCCGCAACTGGGGGTGCGAGGAAAAGGCTCAGAATTCCGAGCCCACCCGCTGGCGGTGATGCAGGGCGGTCTGGAGCGACTGCTGATGCTGACATCTGGTCCGGACTGAAGGACCTGACAACGATTACGGACATGTCGTCTACTGTCACTGCATATGATTCTCTCACCATTGAAAGAATGGTGGAGGATTATATGAGTGACCGCATCCAAGTAGGCACGTCAGACAGTCCGTACTTATACTGGCAGGAAAAAGAGGCAATTTGGAGGCCCTTGCACAAACTGGCTTTATTCTACCTAAGTTGCCCTCCCACAAGTGTGTACTCCGAAAGAGTGTTTAGTGCCGCCGCTCACCTTGTCAGCAATCGGCGTACGAGGTTACTTCCAGAAAATGTGGAGAAGATGATGTTCATTAAAATGAATTATAATCAATTCCTCCGTGGAGACATTGACCAGCAGCAATTGCCTCCACAAAGTACACAGGGAGCTGAGATGGTGGATTCCAGTGGGGACGAATGGATAATCTGTGAGGAGCGGGATGTACACGGTGATATATCGGAGGATGATGATGAGGTGGACATCTTGCCTCTGTAGAGCCAGTTTGTGCAAGGAGAGATTAATTGCTTCTTTTTCGGTGGGGGTCCAAACCAACCCGTCATTTCAGTCACAGTCGTGTGGCAGACCCTGTCACTGAAATGATGGGTTGGTTAAAGTGTGCATGTCCTGTTTATACAACATAAGGGTGGGTGGGAGGGCCCAAGGACAATTCCATCTTGCACCTCTTTTTTCTTTCATTTTTATTTGCGTCATGTGCTGTTTGGGGAGTGTTTTTTGGAAGGGCCATCCTGCGTGACACTGCAGTGCCACTCCTAGATGGGCCAGGTGTTTGTGTCGGCCACTAGGGTCGCTTAGCTTACTCACACAGCTACCTCATTGCGCCTCTTTTTTTCTTCTTTGCGTCATGTGCTGTTTGGGGAGTGTTTTTTGGAAGGGCCATCCTGCGTGACACTGCAGTGCCACTCCTAGATGGGCCAGGTGTTTGTGTCGGCCACTAGGGTCGCTTAGCTTACTCACACAGCTACCTCATTGCGCCTCTTTTTTTCTTCTTTGCGTCATGTGCTGTTTGGGGAGTGTTTTTTGGAAGGGCCATCCTGCGTGACACTGCAGTGCCACTCCTAGATGGGCCAGGTGTTTGTGTCGGCCACTAGGGTCGCTTAGCTTACTCACACAGCTACCTCATTGCGCCTCTTTTTTTCTTCTTTGCGTCATGTGCTGTTTGGGGAGTGTTTTTTGGAAGGGCCATCCTGCGTGACACTGCAGTGCCACTCCTAGATGGGCCAGGTGTTTGTGTCGGCCACTAGGGTCGCTTAGCTTACTCACACAGCTACCTCATTGCGCCTCTTTTTTTCTTCTTTGCGTCGTGTGCTGTTTGGGGAGTGTTTTTTGGAAGGGCCATCCTGCGTGACACTGCAGTGCCACTCCTAGATGGGCCAGGTGTTTGTGTCGGCCACTAGGGTCGCTTAGCTTACTCACACAGCTACCTCATTGCGCCTCTTTTTTTCTTTGCGTCATGTGCTGTTTGGGGAGTGTTTTTTGGAAGGGCCATCCTGCGTGACACTGCAGTGCCACTCCTAGATGGGCCAGGTGTTTGTGTCGGCCACTAGGGTCGCTTAGCTTAGTCATCCAGCGACCTCGGTGCAAATTTTAGGACTAAAAATAATATTGTGAGGTGTGAGGTATTCAGAATAGACTGAAAATGAGTGGAAATTATGGTTTTTGAGGTTAATAATACTTTGGGGTCAAAATGACCCCCAAATTCTATGATTTAAGCTGTTTTTTAGTGTTTTTTGAAAAAAACACCCGAATCCAAAACGCACCCGAATCCGACAAAAAAAATTCGGTGAGGTTTTGCCAAAACGCGGTCGAACCCAAAACACGGCCGCGGAACCGAACCCAAAACCAAAACACAAAACCCGAAAAATTTCAAGTGCACATCTCTAGTGCATATGCATTCCCCCCCTCCCACACACACCCCACCCCTTGCACCCCCAGCACCTACACCCTGATTTTGAGCTGGCCACTCTGAAAACTAAAGGATATTTAGGGAGCCAATCATTTGAGTTTTATTATAACACAAGTAAAGATTAAAATTTACACATGTGCTATCAGAGCCACATTTGCCTCTTCCTATACCATCAGACCCCTCCTCTGCAGGACACCAGCATTTGTCACACATGTCCCCATGCTCACCAGCTACTGACAGTAGTGCCCCTTGTTCGCATTATGCCACACGGTAGGATCCAAAATTTACATTACGCCATATGGTATGAGCCAAAAATCACATTACGCCACACGGTATGAGCCGAAATTCACATTACGCCACACGGTATGATCCAAAATTCACATTACGCCACACGGTATGAGCCAAAATTCACATTATGCCACATGGTATGAGCCGAAATTCACATTATGCCACATGGTATGAGGTTCACCAACACCTGGCCACTGCTGCTCAATCCACTTCACGGATGCAGGCCAGCTGAGGATGCTGAAAATGAAGACCACAGAGCCACGCCGGGTCCTGACTGTTACTGCCGGCTACAGTCCACCACTGAGCTCAATCATAGCTGCATGGGGGAGGGCTGTCAGCAGCAGCCTTGTCTATGCAGCTGCAAAAAAATAAAAAAAAGAAAGAAAAATCAACTGAACGACCTGGGGACACATACTTAGGTGCCCCCCCCCCACGAATCTGCCACTGTCTCCAGTACACACATCATACTGTAGATTATATTATGCACAGTCCCCCCATAACGCACAACGCACCCATACTATATTACATTTTACACAGCCCCCCTTACCATAGCACACGTTTGTTTACATTATTCACCGCCTCCCCCTCCGCATTGCACACCCATACTATATTTCATTAAACACAGCCCCTCTCCCCATAGCACACACATACTACATTACATTATAGACAGCCTCCCCACCCCATAGCACATCCATGGTATATTATAATATATCCAGCCCCCCTTCCCATAGCACACCCACACCCATAGTATATTATATTGTACACAAGCCCCCCCTCCCACATAGCACACCCATGCAACATTATGCACAGCCTCCCTCCCCCATAGCACACCCATAGTATATTACATTGTACACAAGCACCCCCTCCCCCATAGCACACCCATGCAACATTATGCACAGCCTCCCTCCCCCATAGCACACTCATAGTATATTACATTGTACACAAGCACCCCCTCCCCCATAGCACACCCATGCTAAAGTACATTATACACAGCCCCCCCAAAAAAGCACATTATAATATATACAGCCCTCCCCACATCCATAATATATTGTATAGTACAGAAGCCCCTCCCCCATAGGACACCCATGCTACATTATACACAGCATCCCCCTCCCTCCTCCATATTACCCCCCCAGTAACCACAGCCCCTACCTGGCTTTTTAGTGTAGTCCTGTAAATAGCAGGAAGCCAGCCCGGGACAGAGACAGCCAGGAAGTGTATGCAGCCGAGGAGCAGGAAGACAGGGGAGGGCTGACACACGCAGCCCACTCTAAGCCTGGTGGGAGGAGCTGGCCAGACACTGTTAAGCAGAGCTCTCTGACTGCCATGTCCTCTGCTTCACTGTACAGGCGGCTCAGCATGGACTCAATCGGCACACAGGAGGAGAGAGGAGTCGGGGGAATGAAGAGAGGTGAGCCTTGTTTTGCTGCCTCCTAAGGGTGATTTGGACAGCGGATGCAGCACTGGATCTGCTGTCCAATCACATGTGCATCGCTGGCAGAGGAAACCCGTCCCTGTTAACGAGGCACATGTTGAAGTGCCGCTTTGACAGCTTTTTTCAATGGGCATTTACTGCCCAGTGCTTATCCCCGCCCCCCTCTCTATCCCCGTTACCGTTGTCAGCGGGAGGCACTTGCTATCTGATGATCCTGTTGAGCCCAGGCAAAGTATAGATTTGTTGTCCCTTCTCTTCCAATGCCAAAATGTTATGCCCAGGGCAGTCGAGAGCCGGGCTGGGCCCAGGTACTTTTCAAGGGGCATGGCCTAATCACAGGAGGTGTGGTTATGTACCCTTAGAAAAAAATACTGGGAAAGAAATAGTATTTTAAGCACCTCCATGGCCACACTGCAGCCCAGTACACAGCAGTGTGTGCTGGGCTGAGAAGAAGAGCTGCAGCTGCTGCTGCCAGGTAAGTGGGAGGGGGCCTGGGTCCCTACTGGACCCTCACTGGGCCCCTCCATCAGACCAGGGCCCGGGTAATTTGTACCCTCTCCCCCTCTCTCTCGGCACCACTGGTTATGCCCATGATAGGCGTTTTTTCCTTTTTCCACCATACTATTCTAATTAGATGCTCTAGTTAAACTTCAGAACTTAGGCCTCAGCAATGTGCATGCTTCTGGGAAAGTGGTGTGGTCTCATAGCAAGGGGCGTGGTCTCACAGGTAATGCCATACCCATGAGCTACACTCTTATTTTCAGAATGCTGGGGGCATCAGTAGTGGATCTTGCTACGGGCAAGCAGGATTTTTGCCCTGGTCGCCGCCTTCCGGAGGGCGCAGCCGTGGCAAGATCCACTACTGGTGCATCGCGCACCGCACTGCATTGTGGGAGCGGCACATAGACGCAAGAGGTCATAATTGACCTCTAGCATCTATGCGGTGCTATGGGAGAGACGTCATGACGTCTCTCCCATAGAACCGAGGAGCGGCGCCGGCGGCCGGAGATGGAGGGCAGCAGTGGTCGGGAAGCAGGAGCGGGGATTGTAAGAATACATTTTTTTTTTTTATTTTTTTTTTTTTTCTACTCTACAGGGGGCACAGTACTGGGGGCAATTCTACATGGGGCATAGTACTGGGGGCAATACTACTGTGGGCACAGCTACAGGGGGCATAACTGACCACGCCCCTTCTTCATGAAGCCACACCCCTATTTTTTCACCCGGGGCGCCGCAAGGTCTAGATCCGGCCCTGGAATACATATAATAACCAAAGCCAAGACAATTTATGTCCTACCGGCCTGCTGGTGTTCTAAGCTCCGTCGGTAGTTGTCTAAATCTTGGAATGTTTTGGACCTTTCTATAAAATAGATAGGGAATAAATACCTACATTTAAAAAAGTGTCAAACAATTTAGATCCCTCATCCTGAATCTGCAACAGGCAGTAAACATAAAGCATTCAAATGTATGGATCTGTCTCATTGCCCTCTCCCAGCCCATATCTATATTACTGCCCCCTCCATAGCTATCTCATTGCCTCCTTCCTCCATATTGCTTTAATTGCCCCCTGAATTTTGATCTGATGGTCCTTGCATAACTTTCTGATTGCCCCCTCTATAGCTGTCTCATTGAGCCCTTCCTGCATAATGTATCTCCCTGATTGCGCCTGGGCTCCCCGCCACAACTGTCTCATTGCTCGTTCGCTCCGTGTCACACTGACCCTCTCATAGCACTCACTGGCAGATCACACTGACTCTCTTCACATAACCACATGCTGTCCCTTTCACTGCCTACCTCAAAGCGTATACTGCCCCTTTAACTACCTTCATCACAGCTCATACTGCCCCCTTCACTGCCCACCTTACAGCACCACATACTGCCACCTCACAGCACATAATGTCCCCCTTCCAGCACATACATCCTCACTGCCCACCTTGCAGCACATCTCCCACTACCCTCATTCTGGCAGCCTCCTCTTTTCTCCTTATGAGAGTCTCCTCACCCACTCCCCCCTTTCTAGCAGCATTAAGCCTTCTCTTCTCCCCTTGGGCCAGCTTCTTCCTCTCCCCCTTGCAGCCTCCAGTCACTCACCTGTCCCGGCATCCTCACCAGTCCCATCATTCCAGCAGCATCCTCCTCTCCACACATACCCCTCATGTCAGCTTCAGCCACCACACCCACTTCCCTTATGCCAGCCTCAGCCTCCTCATTCACTCCCCTATTCCAACAGCATCTCCCCACCCCTCATGCCAGCCTCCCATCTCCCCTCATACCAGCCTCTGCAGCCACTCATTTATGCCAGCCTCAGCCTCCTCACCAGTCCTCTCTTTCCAGCATCCTCCTCCTCTCTCCTCATGTCAGCCTCCTCACCAGTCCCCTCATTCCAGCATTCTCGTCCTCTCCCCTCATGTCAGCCTTAAGGTGCCCACACACGAAGCGCCGTGTGCAGCCGATGCAATGGAGTGTCCGAGGGCCGATATATCGGTCGGTCCCCACACACGGGGCAATCCGGTGCCCGACTGACCGCCATGCCAGCCCTCCTACGCATAGCGCTGCATGGGATTGTCTGCCCTGCATTGCTGATCTTTTGAACATGCTAAAAGATCAGCGATACAGGCGGACGACCCCACGGGTGCACGCAGTGGATGATATCATACCCACACACGGAATGATATAGATGCTATATTGTTCCAATTCGCTGGATCGGCAGCTATATCGTGCTGTGTGTGGGCACCCTTAGACTTCTCACCAGTACCCTCATTCCAGCATCCTCCTCCTCTCCCCTCATGTCAGCCTTAGCCTCCTCACCCACTGCCCTTATGTCAGCATCAGCCATCTCATTATCTGCCCTATTCTAGCAGCATCCCCCCTCTCCCCTCATGCCAGCCTCCTCCTCTCCCCTAATCTTACAGCCAGCCACTACCCGACTCATGCCAACCTTTGCCTCCTCTCCTACTCCCCTCAGCAGCCAGGCTCCTCTCTCCAGGCTCTGGCCTCTCCTCCCTCTCCCGGCTTTTCTCTCCTCACTCTTTGCCTGGCTCTTTACCTCAATCTCCTTTCCGATTTTTCAGACAGCTTGATGGGGGTCAGATAATTCAGTGGGATTACATACTATTTACTGGCCGACAGGATGCTGGCTGTTAAGATTCCGACAGCGGCATCCCGCCCGCCAGAATGCTGACAGTGGGGTAAGCGATAAGAGACCCTTGCGGGCTCGCTGCGCTTGCCACGTTGTCGGCTCAGTGGCTCACTGTGCTCGCCACAGGTTCTATTCTCACTCTATGGGTGTCGTGGACACCCACGAGTGGGAATAGCCCCTGTGCGCCGGGATTTCGGCTGTCGGCACTGTTGGCTGTCGGGATTACGGCATCTGTATCCTGACCGATGGTTTCCGACAGCCGACAAATTGATTGCATCCCATGGACTGTTGTCTGTCCAGTCCAGCATGGTGTCCTCATGGTGCTGTGACTTTCTGGGCATCTGGACCGCGGCGACGGTGTCTTAATGGTAGTTGGCCCAACTGGTAGTCCAGAGTCAGTGTCCTCATGCTAGTAATTTGTCTTGGCCTGCTGGCTGGGCACCTGAACTGTGTCGCTCCTCATGGTAGCTCCCTGGGCGTCTATCTCCTTGACTGTCATGATGTCCATGTGGTGGCTGCTGGGCCCTTCAACACTGCACAGATGATGCCTAGCCTGCAAAGCTGAAAGCTGAAGGCAGAATTTGACTGATCAAACTCCAGTTCATTTTATACCACATTACAAAGAACAGGTCAAGGGACGTAACAAAATATATTGTAGGTTTGTAAGGTTCCCTATGAACCACCCAATGGTGAAAAATGATTATAACAAATGTAACTATAGCAGGAAAGGTGACCCCTCTCTCAACTCTGGGCCCCATAGCAGTTGCACTCCCTGCACCTATGGTAGCTACGCCCTTGCTCCTTCTATTACCCCACATACGCCTTCTTCAGGCATACTACCATCCTCTAAATCTAAGGACTCATAAACCCTTCCACTTACTTATACAGTTACTCTGGACTCTTCAGCATACTTGCCTACCCTCCCGGAAGCTGCTGGAGGCTCACGATTTTTCAGTTAGTCCCCCGCAGCCGTGGAAGGGTAAGTGACTCCTGTATCCGGCAAAATCCTACCTGCTTCCTAGTGAAGCGGGCAGGATAAGGATAAACTGAATACACTATCTGTGGTCATCTGAAGGGAAGGGGCTAATTGCATCAATTAGCCCCGACCTGCAGATCAGCGAATTGCGGTAATTTCCTCCTCTTGGGGCGGGGCCTAATAACATCACAGTTCGGCCCCATCCCCAAAGTTGCCTGCAGCGTCTCCTCTCTGGGCTTCTCCCGGAGAGGAGACCTAAAAGGTAGGCAAGTATGCGCTTCAGCAGGACTCCCCTCTAGCCTTGCTGCCATCTTGCAATGACCACTCCCTCACTATGGGGCACTTCTCCAGGGGCTATCAACCAGAGATCCAGCGTTACACATCAGATAGACACTCACCCTCTTACACCTGGGCTGTCTCTTCACAGGAGATCTCTCATCTTACACTGTGGCACTAGGTAGCACTCACTGGTCTGCTGCAGAACGTCACACTGTACAGGAACACTCTCCACTGCACACACTCTTCTCATTGCAGGCACATCATAGCCAAAAGCATTCCCCCTCTTGTCTTGTCTCTCTCTCTGTACTCTTCACAGGGGGCCCTATAACACACAGGCTTCCTCTTCTTATGTGTGGGTACTTTAAAGAGCTCCCTCTATTACATGGGCTTTCATCGTCCTCACAGATGGTGGGGCAACTCAAAGGGGCCCTTTACTTATTGAGCTTTGCCCCTTAAACTACTCGTGCTCTCATGGCAATGCCAGGCACCCTAATAATGCCAGGGTACCGCGTAATCTCCTCCCTCCCATTCTGTGACACAGTTAAAATGGTCGCCACTCATCACGTGGACGTCGGGTACCTGAGCCTTTATAGACAGGTCTCACGCGGCTTTAATGTACTGCAAGGTTACGCCCCACTTGTGCAGCCAGCTTCCCCTGCCCTCCCAGTGAGTGAAGGGTGATGTCACCAGGAGGCGGGGCTTAATTGAGGCAATGCCAGGAGGAAGGGCTTAGAAACCAAGGCGGAGCTTAAGTAAGGCGCTGCCGAATATTACACAGCAGCCAGTTACCACCAGGTACTGTGCCCATCCTTCCCCTCCTCCTCTCTCTTCACAAAGTCCACTGTCAGTTCTTCCCTGTGCCACATGTTATCCTATGTCCCCCTGTGCCGTGTATTACCCTGTGCTTCCCTATGCCATGTGTTATCCTATGCTCCCCTTTGCCCTATATTATCCTGTGCCATTTTATACCTTCCCCCCCATGTGCCATGTGTCACCCTGTGCCATGTGTTACCCTGTGCTATGTATTAGCCTGTGCCCCGCTGTGCCATGCGTTACCCTGTACCATGAATTACCCTGTGCTATCTATTAGCCTGTGCCCCCTTAGCTATCCGTTGCTCCCCTTTGCCATGTGTTAACCTGTGCTGGCTTGTGCCCTGTTTTACCCTGTGCCATGTCTTTGCCCCCCTGTGCCATGTCTTACCCTGTGCTATGTATTAGCCTTTTCCTCCCTGTGCTATGCGTTACCCTGTACCACGGAAGGACTGGGGCCTTAATTCGGCCCTGGCAATCGTAAGTGCGCGCGTCGCGTGGCATATAGGGGCGTGTTGTGAGTCATGGGGGCGTGGACTCGCGGCACCCCCCCCCCCCCATTTCCATGGAGACGATGGAACCAGAGAGCCGGAGGCTGCGCTGTGTGCGGCCTTCCCGGCTTTCTGAATGACCGATTCGACCCACCTGCCCATCGGCCCTTCTGGCATGTGCCAGAAGTGCCAGATGGCCAGACCGGCCATGCCCTGTACCATGTGTTGCCCTTTGCCCCCCTGTGCTATTTATTAGCCTGTGCCCTGTTACTTAGTGCCCACTTTGCCATCTGTTATTTTGTTCCCTATGTGCCATGTGTTACCGTGTGCCACCTGTGCTATATGTTACGCTGTTCCTTCTGTGCTATGTATTAGTCCATGCCCCATTACCCTGTTCCTCCTGTGCTATGCGTTACCCTGTGCCACCCAGTATTATACGTTACTCTATCCCCTCTATATTACACTGTACCATGTGTTACCCTCTGCTACCCTGTGCTATGCATTAGCCTGTGCCAAGTGTTACCCTGTACCCCCTTCTGCCATATGTTACCCTGCGCCCTCCATGCTAAGTATTACCTTGTGTCATCTGTTGCCCCACTGTGCCCATTATTTTACTGATTGTGGAGGGGATGGGCTATGTATAGGGTGGTATTTGAAGTCAATCTGGCTCTGATACTAGCCAGTGCCTCCCCAGCCAT
This sequence comes from Pseudophryne corroboree, assembly GCF_028390025.1. Classification (NCBI taxonomy): domain Eukaryota; kingdom Metazoa; phylum Chordata; class Amphibia; order Anura; family Myobatrachidae; genus Pseudophryne; species Pseudophryne corroboree. The sequence continues at coordinate 522,162,385 of NC_086446.1, read as the reverse complement.
TGACCTCACCGTATGTCACTGCTCCCCTCTAGCTTATATGAAGCATAGACCACCTGTTATATTATTGATCAGTGCGTAACCCCTACCCCCCCTCCACAAATAATGGTTTATTAATAATATTTTTAGTTAGAGTGTTTTGACAGAAACATATACCTGAAAATTGCTAATTTCCCAATATCTAGCTTTGAACTAAGTATAAGGTGCAGAACATGAAAACATAAGAAATAATACTAAATATTAAAACTAATATGTATGCAAATGCCCCTACAAAGCCCTTTCCTTACGTACAGTCCAAATGTGCAAGGACTGAGACGCCCACTGTCAATGCCTGTAAATGCTGTAATACCACTTGGCGCTACTTTAGACACCACCATTGGTCGGTCACACCATGGAAGCCTGCACAAGCCCTTGGGTAAGTACAGATTTTCCATCTGAGTGTGTCCTCCAATGTGAGCCATGAAGCATCTATGGAACTAATTCAGTATGAGACGCACGAGCATTGCGCTCGCATACTGAACCCCCTGTACAGTGTGCGCACACTCAGGAACCACACTGCGCATGCACACACAGTGAGATGTGACGTCATCTCACTTATGCAAATACCTCTGCCTGATTGACAGACAGAGGTGGTTGTGGGGCGGACAGGGGGCGCCAACGCAGCATTTTGTGGGCATCAACATGGCATTAGAGGGGCGCAGTCCAGACAATAGAGGTGCGTCTGGACCATTTGTGGAGCGTGCTGCGAGGCTGTGTGATGTCACAGGGGGCTACTCTTCTTAATCATGGTGTTTAGTGATGCGCTTGCATTTTAGCAGGGGGGGGACCTGACATGAGAGGCGGCATTCAGAGCTGAATTAACAATGAGGCGGGTGGAGCTGCAGCTCCACGTCCCCATTAAAAATAGTCCCACAGCAAACCGACAGCGCTGACAGGTCCTGTCACAGACTGCCAGTGGCCGTCCTCTCTCCCATGCCCCACCTCCTCCGGCTCCAGCACTCTCACCTCAGACTTGTGGATCTGCTTCTCCCCTCTCCTCTAGTCTCTTCACTTGAGGTCCTGTTGTCACTCACAGTCCAAGCTCTGCCCCCAGACTGCAAGGGGAGCTGCTGCTGCTGCATGAAGCCAGGCAAGTTGAACGGCTTCTTGATTAGAGTGTATATGCGGTGGTGTGTGTGTGTGTGTGTGTGTGTGTGTGTGTGTGTGTGTGTGTGTGTGTCTACTTTATGTGTGTGTATATCTGGTGGTGGGAGTGTGTGTGGGTGTGTGTGTGTGTGTGTGCGTGTGTGTGTGGTGGTTTGGGGAGGTGAATGTGTTAGTGGACACTGGGATGTTGAAATTGATCAATGAATGGCTAATGAGTGCTTAGTGGGGGTAGTTTACAGGTGCTGTGGTGTGAGTGTAATAAAGGGTTCCGGGGTGTGAGTGTAGTATTTGGTGCTGCTTTGTGTGTAGTAACGTATGCTGCTATGTGAGTGTAGCAAGGGGTGTGGCTGTGTGAGTGTAGTAAGGAGTGTGGCTGTGTAAGTGTAGTAACGGGTGCTGCTGTGTGTGTAGTAATGGGTTCTGCAGTGTCAGTGTAAAATTGGGTTATGCAGTTTGAGTGTAGTAACGGGTTCTGCGGTGTGAGTGTAGTAATGGGCGCAGCTGTGTAAGTGTAGTAATGGGTGCCACTGGTCATGCACTCCACATCACTAGTCACACCCTTGGCAGCCGCATATAATAGGCCCTTTCTAAAATTTAGCTCCAGGCCCATGTGGACCTTAATCTTGCACTGGCAGCCTTGTCCTGTGCTGGCCGGCTTCCCTGTATGCTAGAGCATGGAGTTGTAGTTTTGCGATTATTTGCAAAACTACAACCAGGCCCTATGTACGCAAACACTTTAGCATCATGTATGCAACACATTGCGTGCATTAATAGCCACCTCCCAGTCACTGCCCAGGAATGCACAGCACATTTACCAGACACCGTGCATCTCAATCGCAGCTGCACCTCTGTGTGCACACGGTGTACCCTGACCAAAATGTTGCAATAATACTGAAAGGCTGGTCACAGGGCCTAATTCAGCATGGAATGCTACTGCGGCAGCGTTCGCATGCTGAAGCCCTGTGAAGTGTGTGCACGCGCAGCAGCCGCACTACGTGTATGCACACAGTGAGATGCGACAGCATCTCACTTGTGCGAACAATCTCTGCCTGATTGACAGGCAGAGGCGTTCGCGGGACAGGAGGAGGAGTCGACTCAGTGTTTAGGGAACGTCATGGTGGCGTTGGGGTGTGGGTGGGGGGCACGGTCCAGACAACGCAGGCGTATCCGGACAGTTCGCAGGGCGGGCTATGGTGGCTGCTTGACATCACATGCAGCCGCTGTGAGCCAAAAGATGGCGGGTGGCCGCCTGCCTTAGCAGCTAGGCTGCGTAGGCAGAGGGCTACCCTAAACATGCAACAGCATCACTGCCGTGCGATGCATTTGCATGTTTTAGGGTGGGCAGGGCCTGGCACGCGGGGCGGACTTGCCCTGTGCTGGGCATCCCCTGCATGTCAGTGTAATGGATTGCACATCTACGGTCCATGCTGAATTAGACCCACAGTCTACAATTGTTGTGATAATTATTCTCCATATACTGCCGCTGGAAAGTTGCTTGTATTACTTACCTGTTGATGTATGTACCAGATTCGAGGGCACCTGCTTTGTTTTTGTTATTGAACTTTTTGAAAAGTGCTGCTTGCTTTGTATCTATAGCAATACAGGCCCTCATTCCGAGTTGATCGCTCGCAAGGCGAATTTAGCAGAGTTGCTCACGCTAAGCCTACGCCTACTGGGAGTGTATCTTAGCTTCTTGAAATTGCGACCGATGTATTCGCAATATTGCGATTACAAACTACTTAGCAGTTTCAGAGTAGCTTCAGACTTACTCGGCATCTGCGTTCAGTTCAGTGCTTGTCGTTCCTGGTTTGACGTCATAAACACACCCAGCGTTCGCCCAGACACTCCCCCGTTTCTCCGGCCACTCCTGCGTTTTTTCCGGAAACGGTAGCGTTTTTATCCACACGCCCCGAAAACGCAGTGTTTCCGCCCAGTAACACCCATTTCCTGTCAATCACACTACGTTCGCCAGAGCGAAGAAAAAGCCGTGAGTAAAAATACTATCTTCATTGTAAAATTACTTGGCGCAGTCGCAGTGCGAATATTGCGCATGCGTACTAAGCGGAATTTCACTGCGATGCGAAGAAAATTACCGAGTGAACGACTCGGAATGAGGGCAACAGTATATAAATCAGCAATAATAAATACACATTGGTGGGAATTCAATTAGCATCACGGGGATGTCGCTCCCAAGTTAAGTGCCCAGAGCTAGTTAATTGACTGCATCGCGCCTGGCATTTAACCCAAGAGATGCACCTTAACGCGATGAATGCCAAGGGCTTAGTTATGGTAAACTGCATCTCCTGGGTTAAGTACTGGGTGCAATGCTATTACTGTATGCAGTAACACCAAAGCTAGCCTTAAGGCAGTTCTCAATGCAGATTTCTGCGCAAACAGAAATCCGCTAGTAGCGGGTTTACCGCATGAGCAATTGAACAGTTCCAGGCACTTAACCCAGGAGCCACATCCCCGTGATGTTAATTGAATCCCCCCCATTGTGTTCGCCTGCCGCTCCCGCGACCAAACTTCCCCCATCATCTCTTTGAACAGCAGCTTCCGCTGATCAGCAGAATACAGATGATTTCCCGCTGCTGTCCCCGGTCCCTTCCCCAGACCGATGCTTCCTAACAAAGCCGGTGCCATTACATTCACTACCCCAGCCTAGTCCCTTCTGCCACCGACATCTATCTGAGATCAGAGGGATTGGTGTCTCCAGCCCTCAGCACAGGTACCAGAGCCCCAGCTCCTGAGTCCTACTGTACATTCCCTGCTTGACTTCTCTCCCCGCGCGCATCATGTGTCTGGAGGCGGTGTATGTTTCACCGCAAAGCTCCTGTGCCCTGTTAATAGGCAGGTGAGGTATGCGGTCCACATAGAGGACGCTTATGGGTTGTGTCCATCCTCCTGTGCGTTCCACAGACCAGGAAATGAAAAGAAGTTTAATATCAGCTGCGCTCAGTTAGAGGCACAATTAGCCGCATTTGTCTAAAAAGAAAGTTTTCTTCCTCTCTCCTATGTTTTTATTTTAGATTTTGAAGAGGGCAATGAGTGATTGTTTGTATATATGTAAAAATATGTAGTATTATGGGCTAAACTAACCCCCTAAATTTAACAATTAAGATTTTTGATTATAGGAAGTGAAGTCACTATTAGGATGAATAAATACCAGCTTCAGAGTTCAGCTAATTCATTCTGAACCTGGTTGCTGTGTGTGACAGTTCTTGAGGCTGCAGTGAGTACATTTCTTCACTTTAAATGCAGAGCTTGGTTAATTCCAATTTGTATAATTCTTTGTACCCTTTAAGCACTGTATGAAAAAAAAAAATGTAGTTGCTATTACAATTAAATATATTGTTTGCACATTTGTAACTAAATGCTTATAGACATATTGGTGGTCATTCCGAGTTGATTGCTCGCTGACGATTTTCGCAGTGCAGCGATCAAGTGAAAAAACGGCAAGCATGCGCATGGAACGCAGCGCGCATGCGCTAAGTACTTTCACACAAAACTTTGTAGATTTACACAAGGTCGAGCAACGTTTTTCCATTGCTCAAGTGATCGTAGTGTGATTGACAGGAAGTGGGTGTTTCTGGGCGAAAACTGGCCGTTTTCAGGGAGTGTGCTAAAAAACGCAGGCGTGCCAGGTAAAAACGCAGGAGTGGCTGGAGAAACGGGGGACTGGCTGGCCGAACGCAGGGCGTGTTTGTGATGTCAAACCAGGAACTAAACGGACTGAGGAGATCGCAGTCTAGGAGTAGGTCTGGAGCTACTCAGAAACTGCAGCAAATTATTTAGTAGCAGTTCTGCTAATCTTACGTTCGCTATTCTGCTAAGCTAAGATACACTCCCAGAGGGCGGCGGCCTAGCGTGTGCAATGCTGCTAAAAGCAGCTAGCGAGCGAGCAACTCGGAATGAGGGCCGTAGTACTTTATATATTGTTGAAGCACAGAGCACTTTAACCATACTCTGAGGAAGCACTGTTTTGTAAATGCTTATAGGCATATAGTATTCTGTTTATTATTGAAGTACTAAATATTTTAATTGTATTCTGATGAAGCTCTTTTTTGTTATTGTAACTATGTAGATTGATGATTGTCACCATGTATGAACTTATTTGCAAATAAGAGAACTGTTATTGAACACTTTGTAGGGCTCAATCTAAAGTCCTTGCCCAGAGAATATCTATACAGAATGTGCAATCAGGCTTAGTACACAGAGCTGGATACTTGAGAGAGAGAGAGAGAGAGAGCTCTTTGTGACTTGGGGGGTCATTCTGAGTTGATCGCTAGCTGCTTTCGTTCGCTGCGCAGCGATCAGGCAAAAAATTGGCACTTCTGGCCATGCATATGCGGCGCAATGCGCACGCGCGTCGTACTATTACAACGAACTATGTAGTTTCACACAAGGTCTAGCGAAGCTTTTCAGTCGCACTGCTGGCCGCAGAGTGATTGACAGGAAGAGGGTGTTCCTGGGTGTCAACTGACCGTTTTCAGGGAGTGATCGAAAAAACGCAGGCGTGCCAGGAAAAACGCAGGTGTGGCTGGGCGAACGCAGGGTGTGTTCGTGAACGCAGGGTGTGTTCGTGACGTCAAAACAGGAACTGAATAGTCTGAAGTGATCGCAAGCGCTGAGTAGGTCTGAAGCTACTCTGAAACTGCACAAAATTATTTTGTAGCCGCTCTGCGATCATTTCGTTCGCACTTCTGCTAAGCTAAAATAGACTCCCAGTGGGAGGCGGCATAGCGTTTGCACGGCTGTTAAAAACTGCTAGCGAGCGAACAACTCGGAGTGACCCCCTTGGTATGTAATTTTGGTGTAAAGGATACCGTGTCTGATAGCTCCCCTAATCGTTTAAATATACATTTTTATAATAGTTTTTATAGGTGTTATTACCCTTTAATTTTGGGTAGACATATTCAATCAACTTTTTCCTGTCCAGAAAATCTGCAATCAGGCTCCATAAACAGAGCTGGACACTTGTGAGAGAGAGCTCCATGTGTCTTGGTATGTAAATTTGGTATGAAAGATACCATGCCTGATAGCTATCATCTTTGTTTAAATACTAACTCTAATAATGTCTATAGGTGTTATTGCCCCCTAATTCCGGGTAGACATATCCAATCAAATTTTAAATCATATATTCATATATATATATATATATAATATATAGATTCTGCCATGTGTAAAGTTGTTTCCTTATTTCTATTTCTTTTTTTGTATGTATCTCCCCTACTCCAGATATATATTTATATATGTATTAATCCATACTCCATCTAGAAATTTGATCACCCATTTTTTCATATTGTAGCGATACCATATGCTAACCCCTGAAGAAGTCATCTTGACGAAACGCGTTGGTTTAAAGCAGTCACGGTCTTCTGTTCAGTCCACTACTATATCTTCTTGAGCTCACACCTGTAAAGGTGAAGGTGTTTTTCCAACTGTTGAGACTGACGGATTTCCTAAACTGTATTGAGATTTTAACTGTATATGTATCTTTTAATTAAAAGCAAACCTGGTATCTAATTGTGGCCTTTGGCCATTCTCTCTTTTTTTGGCTGATCCTTTGGTGTGAGGGTGTATTTACAGGTACACAACCTATACCGTGAAAAGAGAAAGTCTCGGATTCTATATGAAATCATGAATTTAATTACAAGTTTACTTCAAGGCAACATACTAAGCGCAGTTGGTTTTTTGTGTGTGTGTGTGTGTGTGTGTGTGTATATATATATATATATATATATATATATATATAGAATAAAACACAGAAGACTGCGGCACTCCAAGTAAATCTTGTATTGATTTACATCATTATACTAGCATGGTAGAAAATAGAGATGGCGGCAACGTTTCGGTACGCACAGGTACCGTTTTCAAGCCGCTTGCTAATGAGCTGTGAAAAACAAACATGATAAGTGAAACACCACTTACCTATATACCAAACCCCCCGGTGCTGGAAGAAGCCGGGTCCGGTCGGCTTCCCGCGGCGTGCACGCCCGCGATGGTCGCCTCCGATGACGTCAGCGGACAGGAGCCAGCGGTCGCCCAGAGACGCGTCATGCGTTGCCCAGGCAACCCGACGCCAGCCGCTGCAACGCCTCCCCGGCTTCCCCCAGTCCCCCAGCATCTGTGAAAACAAAGCAAAAACATAGACATAAAGAAAACAAGCAACAGATAAAAACCATATCATATCATAAAGCACATAAATATGAGCATGGTAACAAGAATTAACCGATTTGACCAATGGAGCAAATATTAATGGACTAAATGTAAATAATTACTGCTATTACCGCTTAGTGAGACCCACTGCATTACTACAAATGTTAAAATTAGTAATGTGTGTACTAATCATAAGAAAATGCTCCAATTGTAATGCTCGTTTAACCCCGCTGGTGCTATTGTGTTTAAAAAATGAATCCACTTCATTTCGCATTTAAGAAGCTTGCCGTTGCGATCACCCCCTCTGAGGGAGGTTGGAACATGGTCAATGACCATGTGTTTTAAGGATGCTAAAGAGTGACCGGTCATTTGAAAATGGCGGGCCACTGGCTGATCGGAACTGCCACTTGCAATGGCTTTAGCAATGGACGACCGATGTAGAGCCATGCGTTCACGAACTGTGCGAATGGTTTTGCCCACGTAATACAAATTACATGGGCATATAATGATATAAATCACATGGGTAGAAAGGCAAGTCAAAGAATGCTTAATGAAAATGGTTTTTGAAGTGTGGGGATGTTTAAATGATGGACCCGTCAGCATATGGGAACAGGTGGTACACCGGGGACATTTATAACAACCGGGCGTTTTGGAGAGAAAATGTGGGGGGGGGAACTGGTTTCGAAAAACCCGTAATGTCGGTGTGGACCAACATGTCCCTAAGGTTACGGCCCCTGGTAAAACAAGGCATAGGTCTTTTAGATTTAAAGCATGGCAAATTTTTGTCAGAAGCCACTATAGGCCACAAGGCTCGACTAGCCCTCTGTACCACCTGACTAGAGGTGGAAAACTCCATCTTCCAAGGAATTACCGCTTGCTTATCTTTAACTTTTGGAGCAAGCAACTGCCTCCTATCTAATGCCAGAACTTCCATTTTTTGCTTGTTTAAAGATGTTAGATTGTAGCCTCTGGCTACAAATTTATCAATAACAGCATCAATGCTGGTGGCTGCTATTTCATGGCTACTGGCAATTCTGGCTACCCGAATCATTTGGGATTTGGGCAGTCCTCTTTTAAGGGGTTTAGGGTGGAAACTAGCGGATGACAGAAGCGTGTTCCTATCTGTCGGCTTGGAGAAGACTTCAGTCCGTAATGTATGATCAACAATGGACACCTTAACATCTAGATAGTGAATGGAAGTTGTACTGTAGTTGGACGTAATTCTAATGGTGGAAGGTCTTGTATTAATAAACTCAATCAACCGGTTTAACCCCATTTGGTCACCCACCCATACAAAGAAAACATCATCGATGTAACGCATGTATGATCTACATTGCGATGTACTTGGACAGTATACTTCAACCGTATGTTATAAAACAAGACCGACTCATTAAAGACACTACCAGTTTCCTAAATCGACTGGCAGATATCACGATCATTCCGATGGATGCACTTTTGTGCACAATGGACATCAACAGTCTGTATACGTCAATCCCCCACAAGCAGGGTCTCTCTGCGGTTAGATCCTTTTACATCAAAGAGGGGATTACTGATTTAAATGTGGACATTTTCATAAAACTATTGGAACTCACTTTAACCCGCAACTACTTCATCTACAATGGCGCATTCTATAGACAACTGTCGGGATGCGCCATGGGAAGTAATGTCGCACCCAGTTACGCCAACATCTATATGTTACTTGAAGAAGAATTCATGTTCTTCTCTATTTTGGAATTCAAGAGCTGTATTAGATCATACATGCGTTACATCGATGATGTTTTCTTTGTATGGGTGGGTGACCAAATGGGGTTAAACCGGTTGATTGAGTTTATTAATACAAGACCTTCCACCATTAGAATTACGTCCAACTACAGTACAACTTCCATTCACTATCTAGATGTTAAGGTGTCCATTGTTGATCATACATTACGGACTGAAGTCTTCTCCAAGCCGACAGATCGGAACACGCTTCTGTCATCTCCTTAAAAGAGGACTGCCCAAATCCCAAATGATTCGGGTAGCCAGAATTGCCAGTAGCCATGAAATAGCAGCCACCAGCATTGATGCTGTTATTGATAAATTTGTAGCCAGAGGCTACAATCTAACATCTTTAAACAAGCAAAAAATGGAAGTTCTGGCATTAGATAGGAGGCAGTTGCTTGCTCCAAAAGTTAAAGATAAGCAAGCGGTAATTCCTTGGAAGATGGAGTTTTCCACCTCTAGTCAGGTGGTACAGAGGGCTAGTCGAGCCTTGTGGCCTATAGTGGCTTCTGACAAAAATTTGCCATGCTTTAAATCTAAAAGACCTATGCCTTGTTTTACCAGGGGCCGTAACCTTAGGGACATGTTGGTCCACACCGACATTACGGGTTTTTCGAAACCAGTTCCCCCCCCCACATTTTCTCTCCAAAACGCCCGGTTGTTATAAATGTCCCCGGTGTACCACCTGTTCCCATATGCTGACGGGTCCATCATTTAAACATCCCCACACTTCAAAAACCATTTTCATTAAGCATTCTTTGACTTGCCTTTCTACCCATGTGATTTATATCATTATATGCCCATGTAATTTGTATTACGTGGGCAAAACCATTCGCACAGTTCGTGAACGCATGGCTCTACATCGGTCGTCCATTGCTAAAGCCATTGCAAGTGGCAGTTCCGATCAGCCAGTGGCCCGCCATTTTCAAATGACCGGTCACTCTTTAGCATCCTTAAAACACATGGTCATTGACCATGTTCCAACCTCCCTCAGAGGGGGTGATCGCAACGGCAAGCTTCTTAAATGCGAAATGAAGTGGATTCATTTTTTAAACACAATAGCACCAGCGGGGTTAAACGAGCGTTACAATTGGAGCATTTTCTTATGATTAGTACACACATTACTAATTTTAACATTTGTAGTAATGCAGTGGGTCTCACTAAGCGGTAATAGCAGTAATTATTTACATTTAGTCCATTAATATTTGCTCCATTGGTCAAATCGGTTAATTCTTGTTACCATGCTCATATTTATGTGCTTTATGATATGATATGGTTTTTATCTGTTGCTTGTTTTCTTTATGTCTATGTTTTTGCTTTGTTTTCACAGATGCTGGGGGAAGCCGGGGAGGCGTTGCAGCGGCTGGCGTCGGGTTGCCTGGGCAACGCATGACGCGTCTCTGGGCGACCGCTGGCTCCTGTCCGCTGACGTCATCGGAGGCGACCATCGCGGGCGTGCACGCCGCGGGAAGCCGACCGGACCCGGCTTCTTCCAGCACCGGGGGGTTTGGTATATAGGTAAGTGGTGTTTCACTTATCATGTTTGTTTTTCACAGCTCATTAGCAAGCGGCTTGAAAACGGTACCTGTGCGTACCGAAACGTTGCCGCCATCTCTATTTTCTACCATGCTAGTATAATGATGTAAATCAATACAAGATTTACTTGGAGTGCCGCAGTCTTCTGTGTTTTATTCTACCTATCTATTTCACTGAAGGCACCCTACATGCTGCTTTATTGATTGCAACGAGTGCGGGTTCATCATCTGGACTATATATATATATATATATATATATATATATACTTTTTATTTTTATATATATTTACAGTAGTGATGAGCGGGTTCGGATCCTCGGGATCCGAACCCGCCCGAACTTCACCTTTTTTTTACACGGGTCCAAGCGACTCGGATCCTCCCGCCTTGCTCGGTTAACCCGAGCGCGCCCGAACGTCATCATCCCGCTGTCGGATTCTCGCGAGATTCGGATTCTATATAAGGAGCCGCGCGTCGCCGCCATTTTCACACGTGCATTGAGATTGATAGGGAGAGGACGTGGCTGGCGTCCTCTCCGTTATATTAGAAAAGAAAAGAGTAAACTGAGTGACTTATAATTGTGGGGAGGATTGGGGACGGGGAACAGCTGTTAGGGAGTACAGTGCAGGGTTTACCACCAGTGAGTTTAATCCTTTGTTTCTCTGCCTGAAAAAAACGCTCCACCATATCTGTGCTCAGTGTGCTGCACTGCTGCATGATATATCTGTGCTGAGTGCACTGCTCACACTGCCTAATTGTGGGGACTGGGGAGCAGTTATAGCAGGAGTACAGTGCACAGTTTTGCTGACAGTGACCACCAGTCCAGTATACGTTTGTCTGCCTGAAAAACACTCTTGTGGTGGCTTTTTTTTTCTTCATACTAGTTTAGCAGTCTGCTGACAGTGTCCACCAGGTCCGTTATTATTATACAGTATATTATATATATATATATATATATATATATAGCAGTACGGTAGGCCACGGCTGTACCTACCTCTGTGTCGTCAGTGCACTCGTCGTCCATAAGTAATATAATACTATACTATCCATCCATCTACATTGTATACCTGTGGTGGTTTTTTTTTCTTCATACTAGTTTAGCAGTCTGCTGACAGTGTCCACCAGGTCCGTTATATACAGTATATTATATATATAAGCAGTACGGTAGGCCACGGCTGTACCTACCTCTGTGTCGTCAGTGCACTCGTCGTCCATAAGTAATATAATACTATACTATCCATCCATCTACATTGTATACCTGTGGTGGTTTTTTTTTTCTTCATACTAGTTTAGCAGTCTGCTGACAGTGTCCACCAGGTCCGTTATATACAGTATATTATATATATAAGCAGTACGGTAGGCCACGGCTGTACCTACCTCTGTGTCGTCAGTGCACTCGTCGTCCATAAGTAATATAATACTATCCATCCATCTACATTTGTATACCTGTGGTGTTTTTTTTTTTTCTTCATACTAGTTTAGCAGTCTGCTGACAGTGTCCACCAGGTCCGTTATATACAGTATATTATATATATAAGCAGTACGGTAGGCCACGGCTGTACCTACCTCTGTGTCGTCAGTGCACTCGTCGTCCATAAGTAATATAATACTATACTATCCATCCATCTACATTGTATACCTGTGGTGGGTTTTTTTTTCTTCATACTAGTTTAGCAGTCTGCTGACAGTGTCCACCAGGTCCGTTATATACAGTATATTATATATATAAGCAGTACGGTAGGCCACGGCTGTACCTACCTCTGTGTCGTCAGTGCACTCGTCGTCCATAAGTAATATAATACTATACTATCCATCCATCTACATTGTATACCTGTGGTGGTTTTTTTTTTCTTCATACTAGTTTAGCAGTCTGCTGACAGTGTCCACCAGGTCCGTTATATACAGTATATTATATATATAAGCAGTACGGTAGGCCACGGCTGTACCTACCTCTGTGTCGTCAGTGCACTCGTCGTCCATAAGTAATATAATACTATACTATCCATCCATCTACATTGTATACCTGTGGTGGGTTTTTTTTTTTTCATACTAGTTTAGCAGTCTGCTGACAGTGTCCACCAGGTCCGTTATATACAGTATATTATATATATAAGCAGTACGGTAGGCCACGGCTGTACCTACCTCTGTGTCGTCAGTGCACTCGTCGTCCATAAGTAATATAATACTATACTATCCATCCATCTACATTGTATACCTGTGGTGGTTTTTTTTTTCTTCATACTAGTTTAGCAGTCTGCTGACAGTGTCCACCAGGTCCGTTATATACAGTATATTATATATATATAAGCAGTACGGTAGGCCACGGCTGTACCTACCTCTGTGTCGTCAGTGCACTCGTCGTCCATAAGTAATATAATACTATAGGTTCCATCCATCTACATTGTATACCTGTGGTGGCTTTTAGTTGTGCGCATTAAAATATGGAGAACAAAAATGTGGAGGTTAAAAAAATAGGGAAAGATCAAGATCCACTTCCACCTCGTGCTGAAGCTGCTGCCACTAGTCATGGCCGAGACGATGAAATGCCATCAACGTCGTCTGCCAAGGCCGATGCCCAATGTCATAGTACAGAGCATGTAAAATCCAAAACACAAAAGATCAGTAAAATGACCCAAAAATCAAAATTAAAAGCATCTGAGGAGAAGCGTAAACTTGCCAATATGCCATTTACGACACGGAGTGGCAAGGAACGGCTGAGGCCCTGGCCTATGTTCATGGCTAGTGGTTCAGCTTCACATGAGGATGGAAGCACTCATCCCCTCGCTAGAAAAAAAAAAGACTTAAGCTGGCAAAAGCACAGCAAAGAACTGTGCGTTCTTCGAAATCCCAAATCCCAAAGGAGAGTCCAATTGTGTCGGTTGCGATGCCTGACCTTCCCAACACTGGACGGGAAGAGCTTGCGCCTTCCACCATTTGCACGCCCCCTGCAAGTGCTGGAAGGAGCACCCGCAGTCCAGTTCCTGATAGTCAAATTGAAGATGTCAGTGTTGAAGTACACCAGGATGAGGATATGGGTGTTGCTGGGGAGGAAATTGACAAGGAGGATTCTGATGGTGAGGTGGTTTGTTTAAGTCAGGCACCCGGGGAGACACCTGTTGTCCGTGGGAGGAATATGGCCATTGACATGCCTGGTCAAAATACCAAAAAAATCAGCTCTTCAGTGTGGAATTATTTCAACAGAAATGCGGACAACTGGTGTCAAGCCGTGTGTTGCCTTTGTCAAGCTGTAATAAGTAGGGGTAAGGACGTTAACCACCTCGGAACATCCTCCCTTATACGTCACCTGCAGCGCATTCATAATAAGTCAGTGACAAGTTAAAAAACTTTGGGCGACAGCGGAAGCAGTCCACTGACCAGTAAATCCCTTCCTCTTGTAACCAAGCTCGCGCAAACCACACCACCAACTCCCTCAGTGTCAATTTCCTCCTTACCCAGGAAAGCCAATAGTCCTGCAGGCGATGTCACTGGCAAGTCTGACGAGTCCTCTCCTGCCTGGGATTCCTCCGATGCATCCTTGAGTGTAACGCCTACTGCTGCTGGCGCTGCTGTTGTTGCTGCTGGGAGTCGATCGTCATCCCAGAGGGGAAGTCGGAAGACCACTTGTACTACTTCCAGTAAGCAATTGACTGTCCAACAGTCCTTTGCGGGGAAGATGAAATATCACAGCAGTCATCCTGTTGCAAAGCGGATAACTGAGGCCTTGACAACTATGTTGGTGTTAGATGTGCGTCCGGTATCCGCCGTTAGTTCACGGGGAACTAGACAATTGCTTGAGGTAGTGTGCCCCCGTTACCAAATACCATCTAGGTTCCACTTCTCTAGGCAGGCGATACCGAGAATGTACACGGACGTCAGAAAAAGACTCACCAGTGTCCTAAAAAATGCAGTTGTACCCAATGTCCACTTAACCACGGACATGTGGACAAGTGGAGCAGGGCAGACTCAGGACTACATGACTGTGACAGCCCACTGGGTAGATGTATTGCCTCCCGCTGCAAGAACAGCAGCGGCGGCACCAGTAGCAGCATCTCGCAAACGCCAACTCGTTCCTAGGCAGGCTACGCTTTGTATCACCGCTTTCCAGAATACGCACACAGCTGAAAACCTCTTACGGCAACTGAGGAAGATCATCGCAGAATGGCTTACCCCAATTGGACTCTCCTGGGGATTTGTGGCATCGGACAACGCCAGTAATATTGTGCGTGCATTACATCTGGGCAAATTCCAGCACGTCCTATGTTTTGCACATACTTTGAATTTGGTGGTGCAGAATTATTTAAAAAACGACAGGGGCGTGCAAGAGATGCTGTCGGTGGCCAGAAGAATTGTGGGTCACTTTCGGCGTACAGGCACCGCGTACAGAAGACTGGAGCACCACCAAAAATGCCTGCCATCATCTGAAGCAAGAGGTGGTAACGAGGTGGAATTCAACCCTCTATATGCTTCAGAGGATGGAGGAGCAGCAAAAGGCCATTCAAGCCTATACATCTGACCACGATATAGGCAAAGGAGGTGGAATGCACCTGTCTCAAGCGCAGTGGAGAATGATTTCAACGTTGTGCAATGTTCTGCAACCTTTTGAACTTGCCACACGTGAAGTCAGTTCAGACACTGCCAGCCTGAGTCAGGTCATTCCCCTCATCAGGCTTTTGCAGAAGAAGCTGGAGGCATTGAAGGAGGAGCTAAAACAGAGCGATTCCGCTAGGCATGTGGGACTTGTGGATGGAGCCCTTCATTCGCTTAACCAGGATTCACGTGTGGTCAATCTGTTGAAATCAGAGCACTACATTTTGGCCACAGTGCTCGATCCTAGATTTAAAACCTACGTTGGATCTCTCTTTCCGGCAGACACAAGTCTGCAGAGGTTCAAAGACCTGCTGGTGAGAAAATTGTCAAGTCAAGCGGAACGCGACCCGTCAACATCTCCTCCTTCACATTCTCCCGCAACTGGGGGTGCGAGGAAAAGGCTATGAATTCCGAGCCCACCCGCTGGCGGTGATGCAGGGCAGTCTGGAGCGACTGCTGATGCTGACATCTGGTCCGGACTGAAGGACCTGCCAACGATTACTGACATGTCATCTACTGTCACTGCATATGATTCTCTCACCATTGAAAGAATGGTGGAGGATTATATGAGTGACCGCATCCAAGTAGGCACGTCAGACAGTTCGTACGTATACTGGCAGGAAAAAGAGGCAATTTGGAGGCCCTTGCACAAACTGGCTTTATTCTACCTAAGTTGCCCTCCCTCCAGTGTGTACTCCGAAAGAGTGTTTAGTGCCGCCGCTCACCTTGTCAGCAATCGGCGTACGAGGTTACTTCCAGAAAATGTGGAGAAGATGATGTTCATTAAAATGAATTATGATCAATTCCTCCATGGAGACATTCACCAGCAGCAATTGCCTCCAGAAAGTACACGGGGACCTGAGATGGTGGATTCCAGTGGGGACGAATTAATAATCTGTGAGGAGGGGGATGTACACAGTGAAAGGGGTGATGAATCGGACGATGATGATGAGGTGGACATCTTGCCTCCGTAGAGCCAGTTTGTGCAAGGAGAGATTGATTGCTTCTTTTTTGGTGGGGGCCCAAACCAACCAGTCATTTCAGTCACAGTCGTGTGGCAGACCCTGTCGCTGAAATGATGGGTTCGTTAAAGTGTGCATGTCCTGTTTTTACAACATAAGGGTGGGTGGGAGGGCCCAAGGACAATTCCATCTTGCACCTCTTTTTTCTTTCATTTTTCTTTGCGTCATGTGCTGTTTGGGGAGTATTTTTTTGAAGGGCCATCCTGCGTGACACTGCAGTGACACTCCTAGATGGGCCAGGTGTTTGTGTCGGCTACTTGGGTCGCTGAGCTTAGTCACACAGCTACCTCATTGCGCCTCTTTTTTTCTTTGCGTCATGTGCTGTTTGGGGAGTGTTTTTTTGAAGGGCCATCCTGCGTGACACTGCAGTGCCACTCCTAGATGGGCCAGGTGTTTGTGTCGGCCACTTGGGTCGCTGAGCTTAGTCACACAGCTACCTCATTGCGCCTCTTTTTTTCTTTGCGTCATGTGCTGTTTGGGGAGTTTTTTTTGGAAGGGCCATCCTGCGTGACACTGCAGTGCCACTCCTAGATGGGCCAGATGTTTGTGTCGGCCACTTGGGTCGCTTAGCTTAGTCACACAGCTACCTCATTGCGCCTCTTTTTTTCTTTGCGTCATGTGCTGTTTGGGGAGTATTTTTTTGAAGGGCCATCCTGCGTGACACTGCAGTGCCACTCCTAGATGGGCCAGGTGTTTGTGTCGGCCACTAGGGTCGCTTAGCTTAGCCATCCAGCGACCTCGGTGCAAATTTTAGGGCTAAAAATAATATTGTGAGGTGTGAGGTGTTCAGAATAGACTGGAAATGAGTGTAAATTATGGTTATTGAGGTTAATAATACTATGGGATCAAAATGACCCCCAAATTCTATGATTTAAGCTGTTTTTTAGGGTTTTTTGAAAAAAACACCCGAATCCAAAACACAACCGAATCCGACAAAAAAAATTCGGTGAGGTTTTGCCAAAACGCGTTCGAACCCAAAACACAGCCGCGGAACTGAACCCAAAACCAAAACACAAAACCCGAAAAATTTCCGGTGCACATCACTAATTTACAGCCAGGACAGCATTGGGAACATTTGCACCAGTTCACAGCACAATTAGGGCCACACTAATAATAAGGAATCCCAGGATTGTCACTTTTGATGCTAATAATTTTATTCAAGGGTACTTGGTATCTAATTGTGTCCCCAAAATAACTATTGGGACATTTATTTGTCTCTTATACTCAGAAAACACCCCTGAGGAAGTATTCTTAGACGAAATGTGTTGGGTGATTGTCTTAGAGATAGTGGCTGGAGAAGCTGTCCTAGGAGCTCCTCCACGGCTGGGGTAGACAGCAAGTCCCTTATGTTACCAACTGACTGATGAACTTCAAGATGAATGTAAGAGTCTCATAATATTTTTGACAAAAAATCTTTTAATAAAACATTTGAAAGAACACTGATTAACGAGTGGTTTCGTTGTTGGGTGATTTCGGTACGGGGGTCTATTCCAAAACCATCAGTCCATTCTCCATCTGATCTTCACTTTGAAAGAAAATTCACAAAAAGGACTATTTGAGAATTGTCAACTGATATTGAGTGCTCCCCTTACAACCGTTGTTCTATCTTTCTCTATCTCTCTCTCTCTTTCTCTCTCTCTCCATACATACATACATACATACATACATCTCCTGTACATTCACATAATCCCCCTCATATGCATAAATACCTCTGCATATACACATTCCTCCTAATAAATATTTATATAATGAAAGTATAGCGCCACATGTGATGGTGAAAAACCCTACATAAAGGTCAAGACTTGCCAAATAAACACTCCCTAACAGAGTGCGTCGGCCAATCCCTAGAGTTTTAGCATTGGTAAGATGTTATAAAATTTTTAGGATAGAGTATAAGATGCTAGGGGTTTGGTGACAATGTTGTTTAAAGCATAGGTTTTTAGAAGATTCACTAAACTTTAAAAAATATATATGGGCGGAGCAAAAAAGATTTTCGGGGTTAGAGGAGTTTTTCAACAAATTTATTTTCAAAAATGACATATATATATATAAATATATATATATATAGAGAAAGAGAGAGAGAGAGAGGTTTTAAAAAACAGCACATCTTAAATGAACATACATAATATCATATAGAATGTGTGGGCAGTTTGGACCTTTTTTTGGAATTTTTTAATCTTTTAAAAAACAATGACATGAATCTCTCTTTCACGTACAATACCAATGAAGTCTCTATAGAATACCTTGACCTGGTGCTGATTGGCGATGGATCGCACAATCAGCACAATTTTTTTTATTACGGACGTGGACAAAAACAGCTATCTCCATTATCAAAGCTGGCATCTAAGAAAATGGAAAGATAATATACCATTTTCTTTTTCATCCACTAGGGGTCACTGGAGTACTCTTGGGATATGGACGGCTTCCACCGGAAGAAGGCACTGAATAAATTAATTTTTGAGACTACTCCTCCCCTCCATATCCTCGAGCACTTCAGTGTTTTTTCTGTGCTCGACACAGTTAGAAGGCATAGTGGAGCTCGTCCACAAAGTATTGGAATTTTTTCTAAGTTTTTTTTTTTTCCTTTCAAGGATTTCCACGTCCTTTCCCCCCTTCTAACAGGCGTGGGTCAGGGACAGTGGAAGCGGCTGAGAACAGCCGTGAGTGTCGGACCTCTCTGTAAAGAGCTCCCTCACTCCACCTGCAGGCTGCCTGCAAAAAGCTGGACGGAGCTTGGATGAGAAGCCCCGTCATAGACTTTTGTTACGGTCCAGGTATGTTGGGTAGGGGCGGTCAGCTTATGCTGCCGCCCCACTGTTGGGGATTGTATTGGGCATGTTTCACTCACTAACGACCGCTGCCCGGAGCGCGTGTGCATAGGCCGCTTCACGGCTCTATGCAGCGCGCTCTCACTCTCCGCCGCTCCCAGCATCTTAAAGTTACCTAGCAGACCGCTGCTCCCTGCGCCGCAGCAGCCGATATGTTCCCCGCTGCCTGGCTACACAGGAGGCCACTCCACTCTATGCTGTGTGTGGCGGGCCGGGAGCGCGTGTGCATAGGCCGCTCCACGGCTCTATGCAGTACGCTCTCTGCTCCCGCTGACCGCCCGCAGCAGCCGAGGAGTTCCCCGCTGCCTTGGCATACAGGTACAGGCCGCTCACACGGCCCTATGCAAAGTTCCGCAGGCCCCGACCCGGTGCTGTACACGGAGGTCGTGGGGGTGGGGGGAGACATTAGCAGTATTGGCAGTGTTAAGCTTTGTAGAAAAACTTGGTACTTAACATGTTTAATGTTCTCCTGTCTGTTCCAGGATTCCTATATTACATCTCGGCTTAAGAGTGGTACTAGGGGAATTTGGGGGTCAGTTTTCTTATTGCTGGCAGGCACTGCACTTGCCTGATATATACAAGGAACTTTGGTGTTATTACTGAGTCGTGCAGACTGTCTGTGTGTAGTTTGTATTGTCTGTCTTTATAATGAGTAAGACACCAGCAAAATCTAAGAAACATTTTTCATGTCATGTCTGTAAGAGTGTGTTGCCTGATGGATCCACCACATGTACAGCATGTGTTGTTAATACAGCCACAAATACGATTTCCACAGAAGTAAAGCCAGCATCTCTGGACCCTCCATGGGCTTTACTTGCAGATGTATTAGTTGGTTTACAATCAGAGCTGGCCGCCTCTCGTGAAGAAAGAGAGGCGGCAAGATCTGAGTTTAAAATGAGACCATTTGAGTTACCAGGGGAGTCTCAATCTGGTCAGAGGTCCACCTTGAGTGGAAAAGATAAGTTTCCTTTTCCTAATAATTTTCCAGTCTCTGGGATACTAGACCTCACTGAACATGAGTATGAGGAGGGCGAAATAGACCAACAGTCAGATAGTGACGATTTTGACAGCCCAGGTATTGATAATCTCATCAGAGCAGTACGTCAGTCGCTGGAGTTTACGGAAACTGAGGAGCCCCTGACGAATGATGAGGTAGTCTTTACTAAACGACAGAGATCTCCGATGTGTTTCCCTATTTCGGAATCTCTTAATAAAATGTTACTGGAAACACGGAAGAATCCGGATAAACGGTTTTCTATACCTCGTAGATTTAAATCGAGTTACCCGTTTCCAGAGTCCATGACAGCTACATGGGAGAACCCACCATCGGTGGATTCATCCGTATCTAAACTTACAAGGAAGTTAACCATACCAGTACCAACGGCTACTACGCTTAAAGACCCTGCAGATCGTAAAATAGAGGCTATGCTAAGGTCCATGTATACAGCAGCTGGAGTGCTGCTGAGACCTGGGTTGGTTGGCATTTGGGTTACTAAAGCATTAATGGTATGGATAAAAGAGCTCAAGTCGGCTCTGCAAGATGACCATCTTATACTTCTCGCGGATCAAATCTGGGAAGCTGCTGAATATCTATGTACAGCTTCTACTGACGTCTGTCAGCTTACTTCTCGCCTGTCCTCATCGCTAGTCATAGTTCGACGAGCACTTTGGCTGCGTTCTTGGCAGGCGGAGACGGAGGTTAAAAAAGGTATAGAGGCATTGCCTTATGATGGCGAGAAGCTTTTCGGTCCTGAATTGGACAAATGGATTTCTGAGGCTACTGGAGGAAAGTCTGTGTTTCTTCCATCGCCTACAACTATACCTAAACGGAAATATTCTGGTCCGGCGTTCAAATCCTTTAGAACTCAGCCCTTTCGTGGGCAGGGCACAGGAGCAGTCACGCCTGGTAGAAGAGGTCGGGGACGTAGTGCCCGACAATCCAATGCACGTCGTCAAGACACTAAGACCACTAACAAACCAGTGGCATGACGGGCTCCCAGCCCATCTCGGATCTCCAATTGTGGGAGCACGCCTTCAGAGCTTTCAGGGGGCGTGGCTGCAGACGTCCACAGATGGGTGGATCCGCAATTTAGTATTAGAGGGTTACAAAATAGAGTTCGATTATCTTCCGACAGGAAGATTTTTCACGACAGGACTGCCTGTGTCGGACGACAAGAAAGCAGTTCTGCAGGTTGCCATTCAGTCTCTGCTGAATGCTGCAGTTGTAATTCCGGTCCCCGTGCAGGAACAGGGGCAGGGTTATTATTCCAGTCTGTTTCTGGTACCAAAACCAGATGGCTCAGTCAGGCCAATATTGAACCTAAAAGGTCTCAATCATTACGTCACTTACCACAGATTCAAGATGGAATCTCTCAGGTCAGTAATTGCAGGGTTAGAGCCACAGGAATTCATGATTGCACTGGATCTCAAAGATGCGTACTTACACATTCCGATTTGGCCACCTCACCAGAGTTTCTTAAGGTTTGCAATAAGGCGAGACCATTACCAGTTTCAGGCTCTGCCGTTTGGCCTCTCATCAGCGCCTCGGGTATTCACCAAGGTAATGTCCGTGATGATAGCTCATCTCAGGTCCCTAGGAGTAATAATTGTTCCGTATTTGGACGATCTACTCATAAAGGCTCCGTCTCAACAATTGCTTCTCCAGCATGCTTTGCTAACGTACAATGGCCCTCATTCCGAGTTGTTCGCTCGGTATTTTTCATCGCATCGCAGTGAAAATCCGCTTAGTACGCATGCGCAATGTTCGCACTGCGACTGCGCCAAGTAACTTTACTATGAAGATAGTATTTTTACTCACGGCTTTTTCTTCGCTCCGGCGATCGTAATGTGATTGACAGGAAATGGGTGTTACTGGGCGGAAACACGGCGTTTCAGGGGCGTGTGGCTGAAAACGCTACCGTTTCCGGAAAAAACGCAGGAGTGGCCGGGGAAACGGTGGGAGTGCCTGGGCGAACGCTGGGTGTGTTTGTGACGTCAACCAGGAACGACAAGCACTGAACTGATCGCACAGGCAGAGTAAGTCTGGAGCTACTCTGAAACTGCTAAGTAGTTAGTAATCGCAATATTGCGAATACATCGGTCGCAATTTTAAGAAGCTAAGATTCACTCCCAGTAGGCGGCGGCTTAGCGTGTGTAACTCTGCTAAATTCGCCTTGCGACCGATCAACTCGGAATGAGGGCCAATGTACTAGTTCAGCACGGTTGGATAGTCAGTTTAAAGAAATCACATCTAATTCCGTGTCAACGACTTCAATTCCTAGGGATGATTCTCGATACAGTAAATCAAAAGGTTTACCTGCCACAACAGAAAGTACAGGTCATTCGTCATCTGGTGCAATTAGTGCTCAAGCCACGCACAGTCTCAGTACATTTGTGCATTCGCCTTTTAGGCACAATGGTGGCGGCTTTCGAAGCACTTCAGTTCGGAAGATTTCACTCACGTCCGTTTCAACTGGAGGTGTTAGCGCAATGGTCGGGATCACATCTGCAGATGCACCACAGGGTGAGATTGTCGCCACAAGTCAGGGTGTCTCTTCTCTGGTGGTTAAAAATACACAATCTATCTGCAGGGAGACGATTCGGCGTCGTGAATTGGATAATTCTGTCAACAGACGCAAGTCTCAGAGGTTGGGGAGCTGTAGTTCAGAGTTATCGGCTCCAGGGCCTCTGGGCAGATCACGAAAGATCGCTATCCATAAATGTTCTGGAACTCAGGGCGATTTACAATGCTCTAAGACAAGCAGTGTACATGTTTCGTTTTCAGACTGTTCAGGTGCAGTCAGACAATGCGACGGCAGTCGCATACATAAACAAACAAGGAGGAACGAGATGCCGCATGGCAATGCGGGAAGTAGCTCGGATCCTCAGATGGGCCGAATATCACCAGGTGATATTGTCGGCAGTGTTCATTCCGGGAGTGGACAACTGGGAGGCAGATTTTCTCAGTCGTCGGGATTTTCATCCAGGAGAGTGGGCATTAAATCCAGAAGTGTTTCAGATGTTGATCCAGAGGTGGGGTTACCCTCAGGTGGATCTGATGGCATCCCGCCACAATCATCAGGTGTCACGATATGTGTCCAGAACAAGAGATCCAAGGGCAGTGGCGGTGGATGCTCTCACAGCCGCGTGGCCGTACAGCCTCGTGTATCTGTTTCCACCGTTTCCGCTGCTCCCGCTGTTGCTAAAACGGATCAAGAGAGGGTCCGTCACAGTCATACTAATAGCGCCTCATTGGCCTCGGAGAACTTGGTTCTCGGATCTCCTCGGTTTACTCGCAGACGATCCGTGGCCACTCCCACTACGTCCGGACCTGTTACAACAAGGTCCGTTCCTTTACCCCGATTTAGCGCGGCTGCGTTTGACGGGGTGGCTGTTGAAAAGGCCATCTTGAGAAGAGAGGGCATTCCGGAGTCTGTTATACCAACCATGGTACGAGCTAGGAAGCCGGTTACGGCAGCTCATTATTACAGAATCTGGCGTACTTATATAGGTTGGTGTGAAGCTCGGAAGTTTCCGACATCATCTTTTAATTTATCCCGTCTTTTGTTATTTTTACAGATGGGGTTAGATGGAGGACTACGTCTTTCCACACTAAAGGTGCAGGTATCTGCGTTGTCAATTTACTTTCAAAGGAAATTGGCCTCGTTGCCGTCAATACATACGTTTCTACAGGGTGTAATGAGGATACAGCCTCCTTTCATTCCACCTACAGCACCATGGGACTTGAATCTGGTTTTAGATTTCTTACAGTCCGATTACTTTGAACCCTTACAACAAGTGGATATTAAATTTCTCACTTGGAAAACGATTTTTCTTTTAGCCTTAGCTTCGGCTAGGCGTGTTTCAGATCTGGGTGCCTTGTTGTGCAAGTCACCGTATTTAGTTTTTCATGATGACAGAGCGGAACTTCGGACGAATCCCGCTTTTCTACCAAAGGTAGTGTCGTCTTTTCACATCAATCAACCAATAGTAGTTCCGGTATTAACAGAGAATGCTGAAACGTTGGATGTGGTTCGCGCATTACGCGTCTATGTATCCCGAACGTCTACGGTTCGTAAGACGGATACGTTGTTTGTTCTCTATGATGCGGCTAAGAGGGGTTGGCCAGCCTCTAAGCAGACCTTATCCAGATGGATCAAACTGACCATACGTCAGGCTTACCTTCATGCTAGGTTACAGCCACCTACATCAGTAACAGCTCATTCCACACGTTCTGTGGGAACGTCATGGGCAGCGAGTCGTGGGGCTTCTACGACACAGCTTTGCTGTGCGGCTACTTGGTCTTCAGTGCACACGTTTGTGCGCTTTTACAAGTTTGATACGTTCGCGGCATCAGCATCTAGCTTTGGCCGTTTAGTGTTACAGGTGCCAAACAGCTCTCCCGCCACGGAGGAAACTTTGGTACATCCCAAGAGTACTCCAGTGACCCCTAGTGGATGAAAAAGAAAATAGGATTTTGGTACTTACCAGGTAAATCCTTTTCTTTGAATCCATAGGGGGCACTGGACGCCCACCCAGAGCAGTTTATCTGTTTTAGGAAGTTCAGTGGTTCTTATGGTAACACACTTTCACGACTGGTTTAAATTTAACAAAGGTTAATCAGTTAGGGTGTCAACTGTTTAGTTGTCTGTTACGTTTTGTGTCAACTTTATTGTTGTCCGTGAGATTATAGGTAATTCTCCTTTTGTCAATCTCTCTATCGATCCTGTTCGGCTCAGTAAAAAACACTGAAGTGCTCGAGGATATGGAGGGGAGGAGTAGTCTCAAAAATTAATTTATTCAGTGCCTTCTTCCGGTGGAAGCCGTCCATATCCCAAGAGTACTCCAGTGCCCCCTATGGATTCAAAGAAAAGGATTTACCTGGTAAGTACCAAAATCCTATTTTCTCAGTTCCACAGGATTAAGAGTGTCACAATCCTGACTGTAGGTTTATATTTGGTGACTTACCCCTGCCATCTGTCCTGGATCCTGTGTCTTTTCACTCACGGAGTTAAACAGCTTGTCAGCACTATGAGTTTTCCTGAGTTCTCTGCCTGAGAGGTAATCAGCTCCACCTGTGGTGATCTCCTGTGTGAGGCTGAATTCAGTAATCTAAAAGCAAGCATCCTGTGTTTTGCAGAAGTCCAGGCTTCAGTGTTCTCTTGGCCTGCTAGGCCTCATTCTACATCACAGCCTTGGCTAGAGTAGTCACATGACAGTGACATCACCTAATCCTGCCCACCAATCATCAAGGACCAGGAAGTATAAATCAGGAGGCTGAGTTGGAATCTGGGCCAGTTCCTTGTGTCACATACAGCCTTGTGTGGGTCTTAAGCTGAGCTCCCTAAAGGTAACCTTTGTACCTAAGTTCCTGTGGAAACTCTGTTCCCTTGTTACCGTTTGGTTTATTTGTGTGTTGCCATTTGATTTCACCATTTCCCTGAGTCTCAATGTAAAGGTACAGCTGCAATGTTTCGTCTTAAAGGCACAGTACTGAATTCCGTGTTCTCCACTGAAAACCACAGCTGTCGTGTTTCAGTTTTACTACTGTTGTAGTTGGGATCTCCAGGGCTCAGTACCTCGTGCCTCAGCATCTCCGTGCTTCCAGCATCTCCGTGCCTCAGCATCTCCGTGCCTCAGCATCTCCGTGCCTCAGCACCTCCGTGCTTCCAGCACCTCAGTATCTCCGTGACTCAGCATCTCCGTGCCTCAGCACCTCAGTGCCTCAGCATCTCCGTGCCTCCGTGCTTCCAGCACCTCCGTGCCACAGCACCTCCGTGCCACAGCACCTCCGTGCCTCAGTACCTCCGTGCCTCAGTACCTCCGTGCCTCAGTACCTCCGTGCTTCCAGCACCTCAGTATCTCCGTGACTCAGCATCTCCGTGCCTCAGCACCTCAGTGCCTCAGCATCTCCGTGCCTCAGTACCTCCGTGCTTCCAGCACCTCCGTGCCACAGCACCTCCGTGCCACAGCACCTCCGTGCCCCAGTACCTCCGTGCCACAGCATCTCCGTGCTTCCAGCACCTCCGTGCCTCAGCACCCCTACGCACCCCAGTGTCTCTACGCACCCCGGTGTCTCTACGCACCTCAGTGCCTCCACGCACCTCAGTGCCTCCACGTACCTCAGTGTCTCCAAGCACCTCAGTGCCTCCACGCACCTCAGTGCCTCCACGTACCTCAGTGTCTCCAAGCACCTCAGTGTCTCCAAGCACCTCAGTGTCTCCAAGCACCTGCATGAGGAGAACCTAGATTCGGCCATCTCTGCTGCGGTTCCTCTTCCCAGTCACCGGAGGAAACCCAGAGTCCACAGCATTTCCAAACCAGGTCAGTGGTAGTATTCACATAATCCTCCAGTCGCCCGCACAGACTTCACTACACCGGGTTCACAAAAACCTCAGTCATGACAGTAGGAACTGGCCACATGGACCCGGCTGAAAGTGTTAGTCTGACGCATGACCTCCTAAGCAATATTGCAGGACGCTTGGAAGGTCTGGAGTCGACTCAGCATCGATTGGCACAGTGTCTGCAGCGGAATTCGTCCTCCAGAGATTCTATGACCTTCTGCTCTAAGACTCCTGACCAACTGCAGATTTTCTACCAGATGTTACTACAGTTACAAGAACTTTTGCCTAGTATTCTCTCTGTGATGCCTGATCTCCTCAGGAATACTACCAACGTTGTTGATCCTGTTTTGTCCCATCCAGTTAATAGAGTCTCTTCCTCTGCGCAAGGGAAAGTTTTTCATCAGAGCTATCCACGGCCCAAGCTCTCTGAAGCTGAACGTCAGCGGCGTAAGGAGCTACATCTCTGTCTTTACTGTGGAAATTCTGGTCATTTTGTTAAAGACTGCATTCTTCGCAAGCCAGGTAATAGTGACAAATCTCAGTATCATAGTGCTCATGTCTACAAGTCATCCACAGTATCCGATCCTTCTGCTGCTGACGGGGGTATCAAGAAGGCTACTCTTCTGAGAGAGACTCAAATTTATGACTGGGGTCCGGTGGTTAAAAGACCTTATCCCAAGTTGGGTGTCCAGAGAAGAATGTTCAAGCCATTTACAGTCACAGAGGAGTCCGTGTCCACAGACCCAGGAGGGGCGTCTTCAGAGCGTCCAGCCCCAGGAGGGGCGTCTTCAGAGCGTCCAGCCCCAGGAGGGGCGTCTTCAGAGCGTCCAGCCCCAGGAGGGGCGTCTTCAGAGCGTCCAGCCCCAGAGAGTCTTCAGAGTGCTGCCCAGCCAGAGATTCTACAGAGTGCTGCCCAGCCAGAGATTCTACAGAGTGCTGCCCAGCCAGAGATTCTACAGAGTGCTGCCCAGCCAGAGATTCTACAGAGTGCTGCCCAGCCAGAGATTCTACAGAGTGCTGCCCAGCCCCGTGAAGAGGGGGCTCTTGCCTCAGCCCAGCCCCGTGAAGAGGGGGCTCTTGCCTTAGCCCAGCCCCGTGAAGAGGGGGCTCTTGCCTCAGCCCAGCCCCGTGAAGAGGGGGCTCTTGCCTCAGCCCAGCCCCGTGAAGTGGGGGCTCTTGCCTCAGCCCAGCCCTGTGAAGAAAGGGCTCAGCCCTTCCCGGTTCCAGCCGGTCCAGCAATACTCCAGGCCCTGCCTGGTCAGTCCGTCCCGGTTCCAGACGGTCCAGCAATATTCCAGGCCCTGCCTGGTCAGTCCATCCCGGTTCCAGCCGGTCCAGCAATACTCCAGGCCCAGCCTGGTCAGTCCGTCCCGGTTCCAGCCGGTCCAGCAATACTCCAGGCTCCGCCTGGTCAGTCCGTCCCGGTTCCAGCCGGTCCAGCAATACTCCAGGTTCTGCCTGGTCAGTCCGTCCCGGTTACAGCCGGTCCAGCAATACTCCAGGACCAGCCTGGTCCGTCTCCTTTGGCTCCAGCCAATTCAAGTATCCTCGGATCCAATCCAGTCCTACTCGTCCAGCCAAAGCTTTCTTCAGTTTCATCCTCTAAGCCTGCCAAAGATAGTCCAAGTATCTCCTTCCGTAGGAATCCGACCATTCAGGTTGGTCATGTAGGAGTCTCTCCTAGCTCAATACTAAGTTCTCCGCCAAAGAATTTAAAGTTACAGTGCACTTCTAGGTCATTTTCAAACTGTGTATCTAAAGGAGATTCGTATTTTCCGTTAGACTTGGACTCAGACTCTGAATTTGATCCAGTTTATGATGCTACTCCTTTCCTGGGAGGTGCTGTTCCTTCCTGTTATGCTTCCATGCATGAAGAGGTTCCAGAATCGCCAAAAAGCTCTACAGGTCTCTGTATGAAAAGTCCTCGTTATAGAACAAGATTTAATTTAAGCCTCAGTGGAGTGCTAGCTTCGAAAGCACAATCTTCTCGCACTACAAAACGAGGAGAGGAACCTTCTACAGTTTATTCCTCAGTCCTTTCGGATGAAGGAAATTCCAGTCTTGTCTATGATGGATGGTCTACCTGTTCTGAAGATGAAGATCAGGAAGACTTCTAAAGAATCCAGCTTAAGTTTTGTTCTGGACCCTCTGGTTTCCACTTTTTTAGAAGCTTTGTGTACAAGTTATTCATCAAGTTCCTCTAAGATTCAAGATGGGTGTCCGGAGTCCACCCTTGAAGAGGGGGATACTGTCACAATCCTGACTGTAGGTTTATATTTGGTGACTTACCCCTGCCATCTGTCCTGGATCCTGTGTCTTTTCACTCACGGAGTTAAACAGCTTGTCAGCACTATGAGTTTTCCTGAGTTCTCTGCCTGAGAGGTAATCAGCTCCACCTGTGGTGATCTCCTGTGTGAGGCTGAATTCAGTAATCTAAAAGCAAGCATCCTGTGTTTTGCAGAAGTCCAGGCTTCAGTGTTCTCTTGGCCTGCTAGGCCTCATTCTACATCACAGCCTTGGCTAGAGTAGTCACATGACAGTGACATCACCTAATCTTGCCCACCAATCATCAAGGACCAGGAAGTATAAATCAGGAGGCTGAGTTGGAATCTGGGCCAGTTCCTTGTGTCACATACAGCCTTGTGTGGGTCTTAAGCTGAGCTCCCTAAAGGTAACCTTTGTACCTAAGTTCCTGTGGAAACTCTGTTCCCTTGTTACCGTTTGGTTTATTTGTGTGTTGCCATTTGATTTCACCATTTCCCTGAGTCTCAATGTAAAGGTACAGCTGCAATGTTTCGTCTTAAAGGCACAGTACTGAATTCCGTGTTCTCCACTGAAAACCACAGCTGTCGTGTTTCAGTTTTACTACTGTTGTAGTTGGGATCTCCAGGGCTCAGTACCTCGTGCCTCAGCATCTCCGTGCTTCCAGCATCTCCGTGCCTCAGCATCTCCGTGCCTCAGCATCTCCGTGCCTCAGCACCTCCGTGCTTCCAGCACCTCAGTATCTCCGTGACTCAGCATCTCCGTGCCTCAGCACCTCAGTGCCTCAGCATCTCCGTGCCTCCGTGCTTCCAGCACCTCCGTGCCACAGCACCTCCGTGCCACAGCACCTCCGTGCCTCAGTACCTCCGTGCCTCAGTACCTCCGTGCCTCAGTACCTCCGTGCTTCCAGCACCTCAGTATCTCCGTGACTCAGCATCTCCGTGCCTCAGCACCTCAGTGCCTCAGCATCTCCGTGCCTCAGTGCCTCAGTACCTCCGTGCTTCCAGCACCTCCGTGCCACAGCACCTCCGTGCCTCAGTACCTCCGTGCCACAGCATCTCCGTGCTTCCAGCACCTCCGTGCCTCAGCACCCCTACGCACCCCAGTGTCTCTGCGCACCCCGGTGTCTCTACGCACCTCAGTGCCTCCACGCATCTCAGTGCCTCCACGCACCTCAGTGCCTCCACGTACCTCAGTGTCTCCAAGCACCTCAGTGCCTCCACGCACCTCAGTGCCTCCACGTACCTCAGTGTCTCCAAGCACCTCAGTGTCTCCAAGCACCTCAGTGTCTCCAAGCACCTGCATGAGGAGAACCTAGATTCGGCCATCTCTGCTGCGGTTCCTCTTCCCAGTCACCGGAGGAAACCCAGAGTCCACAGCATTTCCAAACCAGGTCAGTGGTAGTATTCACATAATCCTCCAGTCGCCCGCACAGACTTCACTACACCGGGTTCACAAAAACCTCAGTCATGACAAAGAGGAATTGTAGTAGAATTGAGGACTGTGAGGAACAACTAGGCATCTACCAGAAGAGGTTTGAAGAAAAGTTATATCCCAAACCCATTTTGGATAAAGCCATAGTGAGAACAGCCAATTTGAATAGAGAGGAGCTCTTGAAATATAAGAGGAAAGACACCAGAAGGGAGTCCAATGCCTTCATTACTACATTCAATCACCATGAGAAACATATCAAGTCTTCACTCAGGAATCACTGGGGAATACTGCTTATGGACCCCATCTTGAAAGAAATTCTCCCAGATCAACCTGAGGTCGTGTTTCGGAAATCTAAAAATCTCAAGGACCTTCTTGCACCTAGTATGTTACGTGATGTACCCTCTGAGAATGCCACTCAAAATTTCTTGAAATGCTTGGGATCATACAAGTGTGGGCGCTGCAACATATGTAAATTCTTGAACCCGAACAGAAAGACATTCCATAGTTCAGGGGATACTCAGGAATACAAATTCAAAGAATTTCTAAATTGCAACACCACATCCGTTATATACGTTTTGGAATGCACATGCAAGAAGAAGTATTTGGGAAAAACTAAGAGACAATTAAAATTGAGGATCCAAGAGCATGTCAGAAGTATTAAAAATAGAGTCGATACACATCTTCTATACAGACATTTCATCCTGGAACATAATTCGAACCCAGAAGATATATCATTTAAGGCGATCGAACATGTACAGAATGGCGTGAGAGGCGGGGATCTGGCAAACATTAGACATTTAGATTTTCCACCTAAACACTATGCATCCTACAGGGTTCAACGAAGGATACAAGATCGCACCATTTTTATGAAGGTTCAATCCCCCCCCTCCCCCTCCCCTTTTTTTCCCTTTTCTTTATCATCATTATTAATCACATTGCCCATGTGCATTTCACTTTCACGTTAGCACTGAGATCAATAAAATAATTTTAGATGGAATGATGCCGTACTGATTACTGGGTTTCAAGCTGTCAGATACAGTCATACCACACTGGCTCCACACCCAAATCCGTCTGATCTTGGAAACTAAGCAGTGTTGGGCTTAATCAGTACCAAGAAGGGGACTACTTGGGAAGATTAAGTACTGTAAAAACAGATAAAAGACATCACCATATCGGAACGGTGTTAGCACGCACACCTCATTTTAATAGTGGGTTAGAACAGTGGCGTAACTAGAAATTTTTCTCCCCCAAAAATTCTCTGGCGCCCCCCCCCCCACCTCATAATTGGCACTAGCAAAGTGAAGAATTTTAATGCAGCCAAACAGGGGTGTTGCTTCATTAAAATGGGTGTGGCTTCGCTGAGAGTGGCGTGGCGTTGCAGGAAAAGACTCCCTTATACCCCTGTTTTGCAACATGCACGCCGAGACATTGGCGACCACAGGAAAAAAAAATAATCCTGATTCATGCCCCTTACATTATTTGTCATTATTCCTCCTTATAGTAATGCCCCTTACACATTATGCCACACACTGCAATGGCCCTTAGACATTATGCCACACATCGTAATGCCTGTGACACATTATGACACACACTGTAATGCCTGTGACACATTACGCCACACATCACAATGCCCATTATACATTTATGCTACACACTACAATGCCCCTGAGATGTTATACCACATACAATGATTGTGATACAGTATACCACACACCGTCATGCCTGTGACACATTATGCCACACACCACAATAACTGTTATGCATTATACCACACACTGCAATGCCCCTAAGACATTATGCCACATACAATGCCCGTGATACAGTATACCACACACCGTCATGTTTGTGACACATAATGTCGCACACCGCAATGACCGTTCTACATTATACCACACACTGCAATGCCCCTAAGACATTATGCCACACACCGCAATGCCCGTAATACAGTATACCACACACTGTCATGTCTGTGACACATTATGACACACACCGCAATGCCCGGTATACATTATGTCACATACCACAATGTCCGTAATACATTATGCCAAACACCGCAATGCCCGTTATATATTATGCCACACACCGCAATGCCCATTACACATTAAGCCCTACAGTAAGGCTTCTAATTACTTTTAAATTACCTGATCGTTGCCATGGGTTTCATGATCTTGGTTTCATGCACGGTGCCAGGGGTTTTCATGCTCAAGGTGTCATGCTCGTTGCCAGGGGTTTCATGCACTGGGTGTCAAGCTCGTTGCCAGGGGGTAATGCTTGTTGTCAGGGATTTCATGCACTGGGTATCATGGGGAGTAATGCAGCCCAAACCGCTCCCCTCTGTTCAGGGACGGAACTGCCGGAGACAACGGAGTTGGTTGCCGCTGGGCTTCTGGCCCTGAAGGGGGCACGGCACCTGCTCCTTAGTCACCCGTTCTGTCTGCAGTACACATTTTGCAGTGCAGCAGGAGCAGCTAGAGGAGCCGGCAAGCGAGCGCAGCGCCTACCAGCATCAGCGGCGCTCGCTCCTCCTCTCTGTGCTCCCTGCTGCTTTGCTCTGGTCACGGATGTCACGTGACATCCCAGCACGACCCAGAGCCACTGCCCAGGACACACAGCAGCTGCCAGAGCACAGTCACAGTGCGGGGAAGTGGGGCTGTCACTGTCAGAAGGACTGTGTACGGCAGGACAGACTCCTGGAAATGCTATGCAGTACTACACTTACACTGTAAGTGCAAGTCCTATTGGGAGAGGGGACATGTGAGGGATAAGCCACCAAAACAATTTATTTTATTTTTTTGAAATCTTTATAGTATACTGTATATATGCAATCATCCAAGAATGCAGCACTACAAATAAGACACAGTCAGAGTGCCATAATTAGCGGCACAGTGACAGTGTCTTATTTGGAGTGCTGCATTCTTGGATGATTGGTAACTATTTTGCTATATACGGGTGCCCAATTACCTTACAGCGTGAGCGGGCATCAGAGTTTTTGGGGGGAACTTTGTGAGGAAGGGACAGCTATGTTGGGGGGCTCTGCATTAGTGTAGTGTGCTGTGTATGTTGGAGAGAAGCTGAACAAGGAGTGTGCTGTGGGGGGGGGGGGGATCTGTGTGAGGAAGGGATAGCTATGTGGGGGGGGGAGGGGATCTTTGTAAGTGCATTGCGCTCATCAGTGACGTAATTAGAAATTTTTCTCCTCCAAGCCAAAAAATTCTCTGCCCCCCCCCCCCCCCCCCCCATAATTGGCACTAGTAAAGCAATTAATCTGCACGCGCCGGAAAAAAGGGGCGTTGCCTTGATGAAATGGGCATGGCTTTGCATAAAGGGGCGTGGTTTTGCAGGAAGAGACTACCTTATGCCCCAGTTTTGCAACCTGCATACCCAGACGTTGGCCACCACAGGAAAAAAAATAATCCTGATTCATGCCCCTTACATTACTTGTCATTTTTCCTCCGTATAGTAATGCCCAGTATACATTATGCCACATACTGCAATGGCCTTTAGACATTATGCCACACACAATAATGCCCATGACACAATATGCCACACACCATAATGCCCCTGACACATTATGCCACACACCGTAATGCCTGTGACACATTATGACAGGCATCGCAATGCCCGTTATACATTATGCTACATACTGCAATGCCCCTGATACATTATAGCACATACAATGCCTGTGACACATTATGACACACACCGCAATGTCCGCGATACATTATGCCACACACAATAATGCCCATGACACAATATGCCACACACCATAATGCCCCTGACACATTATGCCACACACCGTAATGCCTGTGACACATTATGACAGGCATCGCAATGCCCGTTATACATTATGACACACACCGCAATGTCCGTGATACATTATGCCACACACAGCAATGTCCGTGATACATTATGCCACACACTGCAATGACCCTGAGACATTATACCACATACCACAATGCCCGTGATATAGTATACCACACATCGTAATGCCTGTGACACATACCGCAATGCCCATAATACCCTATGCCACACACCGCAATGCCCGTTAAACATTATGCCACACACTGCAATGCCCCTGAGACATTATACCACAATTATCACTGACCTGGTTTGGAAGTGTTGTGGACTCGGGGTTTCTTCCGGTGACCGGGAAGAGGAACCGCTACTGGGTCGCAGTAGAGATGGCCGGATGTAGGTCTTCCTCATACAGGATTAGGACGGTAGGCAGGAGGCACGGGTGAATGCTTGAAGGTCTCCTGAAAGACAAGACTTGTAAAGGTGCTGATGAATTGGTGGAGAGTACCAAAAGCTGACTGTGAGCGATGTTGGGGTGCTGGAGGCACTGAGGTGCTAGAGGCACCGAAATGCTAGAGTTACTGAGGTGTTTGAAGGCGCTGAGGCGCTTAGAGACGTTGAGATGCTTGCACGAAGGTGCTGGAGGCACAGAGGTGCTGGAGGCACAGAGGTGCCGAGTGCTGAGGCACGGAGGTGCTGAGTGCTGAGGCATGGAGATGCTGAGGCACGGAGGTGCTGAGTGCTGAGGCACGGAGGTGCTGAGTGCTGAGGCACGGAGGTGCTGAGGCACAGAGGTGCTGAGGCACGGAGGTGCTGAGGCACAGAGATGCTGAGGCACGGGAGTGCTGAGGCACAGAGGTGCTGAGGCACGGAGATGCTGAGGCACGGAGATGCTGAGGCACGGAGACACTGGAGGCATGGAGATGCTGAGGCACGGAGGTGCTGGGAAGCACGGAGATGCTGAGGCACGGAGGTGCTGGGAAGCACTGAGATGCTGAGGCACGGAGGTGCTGGGAAGCACTGAGAAGCTGAGGCACGGAGGTGCTGGGAAGCACTGAGATGCTGAGGCACGGAGGTGCTGGGAAGCACTGAGAAGCTGAGGCACGGAGGTGCTGGGAAGCACTGAGATGCTGAGGCACGGAGGTGCTGGGAAGCACGGAGAAACGGGAGCTCTGGAGATCACCACCACAGTCGCAGCAACGATGATACTCAGGCGCCGGAGCCTGAATTTGAACTTCCCGCCAGGGCCTGATTGGTGGGGGTACCAATGACGTCACCCGCACCTCTCGTGGACGTCGAGCGCACACGCTGGCCGGACGGAGCGCTGGACGCCGGGAACCGCCAGCGAGGACGGCCGCACGGAGACCCAGCGCGCCCGGAGGGGTAAGTATGGAGACCGCGGTGGCGCTGTGACAGTACCCCCTCCTCTAGGAGTGGCCCCTGGACACTTTCCTGGTTTCGTAGGGTGTCTAGAATGAAAAATCCGGATTAGTCGAGGAGCCGAGACCTCAGAAGCCTTTATCCAACTTCTCTCCTCAGGACCATATCCTTTCCATTCCACCAGATATTGCAGATTCTTGTGAAGGTAACGAGAGTCTAGAATAGTTTTGATCTCGAAGTCTGTTCCTGTTTCAGTCTGCACTGAGGTGGGGCTAGAGGTCTTTGAATGAAAACGATTAAGGACGAGAGGACGAAGAAGAGAAACATGGAAGGCATTTGGTATACGTAGGTGAGAAGGTAAACCCAGCTTACAGACCACAGGATTTAGGACATGTAGCACAGGGTAAGGACCGATGAATCTTGGAGCAAACTTCATGGTGGGCACCTTCAACCGGAGATTACGTGTGGAAAGCCATACCCTGTCGCCAACCTTGTATTGAGGAGCGGCTCGCCGTTTCTTATCTGCGAAGAACTTGTACCGGACTGAAACCCTCTTAAGATTAGCATGAATCTTACTCCAAATTTGTCCGAAGTGTTGTAGAGTGGACGTTACAGCTGGAACCTCTTCTATCGGAAGGCTTGGTAATTCCGGAACACGTGGATGGAACCCGTAGTTGACGAAGAATGGAGATTCACCAGTGGAAGAATGAAATGAATGGTTATGGGCAAACTCCGCCCAAGGTAACAACTCCACCCAGTTGTCCTGTGAAGGGGAGAGATAAAGACGAAGGAAAGTCTCTAGATCTTGATTGACTCGTCCCGTTTGTCCATTCGTTTGGGGATGATAAGCGGAAGAAAACTTAATTTAATCTGTAAAGTTGAGCAGAGGGCTTTCCAAAACCTTGCGGTGAACTGTACCCCACGATCAGAGACTATTTCCTGTGGCAACCCATGCAACCGAAAATGTTCTTGGATGAATAGTAGAGCTAGTTTCGGAGCTGTCGGTAGACCAGTCAATGGAACGAAGTGTGCCATCTTTGAAAAACGGTCGACGATCACCCAGACGGTGTTGCAACCCTTGGAACAGGGCAAGTCAGTGATGAAGTCCATGGAAATGTGAGTCCAGGGTCTCACAGGAATAGGCAAAGGACGAAGCAACCCAGCAGGAGGCAGGCAAGGAGATTTATGTTGTGTACACTGTGGACAAGAATTAACGTAATCCTGTACATCCTTCCTCATGGTGTTCCACCAGTAAGACCTTTGCAGAAACTTGTACATCTTCTGGGCACCGGGATGACCAGAAAACTTGGAGTTATGGGCCCACTGTAATATTCTTGGCCGGAATCTAGCAGGTACGGACATTCTTCCAGGAGGAGGAGCTGGAGTAGTTAAAGCAGCGGAGACAGAAACTGGATTTAGAATTAAACTCCGCTCAAAGGATTCATCCTCGTCTGTGGAAACTTGTGAACGGGGCATCCGCTTTAATATTGAGAGTCCCGGCCCGGTACTTGATAACAAAAGATAATCGAGTAAAGAAAAGTGCCCATCTCGCTTGGCGAGGATTCAAGCATTATGCGGATTTGATGTACAACAAATTTTTGTGATCCGTGTAAATGGTAAACACATGTTTAGCCCCTTCTAAGAGGTATCTCCACTCTTCCAAGGCGGATTTAATTGCCAAAAGTTCCTGGTCTCCAATAGTGTAATTTCGTTCGGCCGGAGAGAATTTACGAGAGTGGAAGCCACACGGATGTAATTTCTTATCAGAAGAGTACTGAGAGAGAACGGCCCCAACCCCGACTGAAGATGCGTCAACCTCTAGGAAGAAAGGTTCATCGAAATTTGGTTGTTGGAGAACTGGAGCAGACATGAAAGCTAACTTCAAGTGGGAAAAGGCCTCAATGGCTTCAGGAGGCCACAAACTCGGATTAGAGCCCTTTCTCGTCAAGGCAGTAATGGGCGCAACAATGGTGGAGAAACCTCTAACGAATTTCCTGTAGTAATTCGCAAAGCCCAGGAATCTTTGTATTGCTTTTAAAGAGAGGCTGAGTCCAGTCACGAATGGCAGAGAGCTTTTCCGGATCCATGCGAAGCTCCGTCCCCGAGATGATATAACCGAGGAACGGAATTGATGTTACTTCAAAGGTACATTTGGAAAGCTTAGCATAGAGATGATTCTCTCGTAAACGGTGGAGCACTTCTTTGACTTGAGTCCTGTGTTCAACAAGATTTTTGGAAAAAATCAGTATGTCGTCCAAATATACCACAACACTCTGATATAACATGTCTCGGAAGATTTCGTTGACGAATCCCTGGAAAACAGCAGGAGCATTACTAAGACCGAACGGCATCACCAGGTATTCGTAATGCCCATCCCGGGTATTGAAGGCAGTCTTCCATTCATCCCCTTCTCGGATGCGTATAAGATTATAAGCTCCCCTCAAGTCGAGTTTGGAGAAAACGCGGGCGCCACGAACCCTATCAAATAACTCTGTGATTAGTGGCAAGGGGTATTTATTCTTGATAGTGATATAGTTTAAGCCGCGGTAGTCGATACATGGTCTCAACCCCCCGTCCTTCTTCACGAAAAAGAAGCCCGCTCCAGCAGGGAGGAAGAGGGGCGAATAAATCCCTTGAGCAGATTGGACTTAATATATTCCGACATAGCTTGAGTCTCGGGAAGAGACAGGGGATATGTGCGACCACGAGGTGGCGTCTTCCCTGGGACAAGGTCAATAGGGCAGTCCCAAGGTCTATGAGGTGGTAACAGATCAGCTGCTTGTTCCGAAAACACATCCTTGTACCCTTGATACGCCTCCGGAATATGCTCTTCATCCGTCTTAGAAGAGACACGGAGCGGACAAACGGGAGTGAGACAGTTAGCGTGACAA
Organism: Pseudophryne corroboree; assembly: GCF_028390025.1. Taxonomy (NCBI): domain Eukaryota; kingdom Metazoa; phylum Chordata; class Amphibia; order Anura; family Myobatrachidae; genus Pseudophryne; species Pseudophryne corroboree. The sequence goes on along the minus strand of NC_086446.1, from coordinate 522,124,248 downwards.
AAGGAACTCCAAGACAGAATTTGAGAAGATTTCCAGTCAATGTGGGGATTATGAATTTTCAGCCAAGGCATTCCAAGGACCAGATCGTGATGCATTTCTGGAATCACCAAGAGTTCCAGACTTTCTTGATGTAGAGCCCCGACCTGCAGCTTAACTGGCTCCGTGCGCCACATTATGAGACCCTTGGAAATTCTAGTACCGTTGATAGCCGTCAACGAAATAGGCCGCTCGATAGGCCGTAACTTTAAATCTATGCTTTGGACACAGGAGGAAGAAACGAAGTTCCCCGCAGCTCCGGAATCCAACAGGGCTTCACAAGACTTGGAGGCTGAATCGGTGACTAAAGTTACAGGGAGCAAACAGTCCAAAATTGGAGAAGATTTTGTCGTAACCCCCAGCTTGACTCCTCCGGAACAAGCTAGGCCTGCCCATTTCCCGGACGGGATTTACAAAACTTGAGGAGATGATCTGCGGCTCCACAGTAAAGGCAAAGTTTACCGTCACGACGACGCTGTCGTTCTTCCGGAGACAGTCGGGATCGGTTGATTTGCATGGGCTCGTCCGAGCTAGGCATAGCCACCGGTCTAGGAGTAGGATTCCGGAACCTGGAACGATCTGAACGGCTACGTTCTCTTCCACGCTCCTGCATCCGAAGATCCACCTTGACGCAAAGGGAAATCAACTCTTCTAATGGATCCAGCAGATCCCTTGTGACCAACTCATCTTTCAGCCGGTCGGAGAGACCGTTCCAGAAGGCAGCTCTCAGAGCGTCATTATTCCAGCGCAATTCAGAGGCAATGGTCTGGAAATGAACCACGTACTGACCTACGGAACGGGAGCCCTGACGAACACGGAGCAAGTCGGAAGAAGCAGTGGTCATCCTGCCGGGCTCGTCGAAGATTCTTCGAAAGGACGTGATGAAGTTGGTGTAGTTGGAAACCACGGGATCAGATCGTTCCCACAATGGAGACACCCAATCCAACGCTGACCCTTCAAGCAGGGAAATGATATACGCTACCTTAGAGCGATCCGTAGGGAAGTTATGAGAGAGCAGCTCGAAGTGCACCTCGCACTGATTTAAAAAACCACGGCAATTCTTTGGGTTTCCATTATAGCAGGAAGGAGTAGGAAGCTGAAGACGTGACCTGGTACCGGCCGGAGGTTGGACATTACTGGAAACAGCAACTGGAGCAGTTACGGGAGCTGGAGCCGGAATTGCGGAGGCTAAGGATGCTTGGATTTGATCCAATCGGCCGGACAATTCCTGGAGATATTGCATCACCTGACCCTGTGTCGCCTCTTGAGACTGAACTCGGGAAGCCAAACTTTGGATGGCGCTTGACTCTGTGTTCCGATTCCCCGGGTCCATGTGGCCTGAGTATACTATCACTGACCTGGTTTGGAAGTGTTGTGGACTCGAGGTTTCTTCCGGTGACCAGGAAGAGGAACCGCTACTGGGTCGCAGTAGAGATGGCCGGATGTAGGTCTTCCTCATACAGGATTAGGACGGTAGGCAGGAGGCACGGGTGAATGCTTGAAGGTCTCCTGAAAGACAAGACTTGTAAAGGTGCTGATGAACTGGTGGAGAGTACCAAAAGCTGACTGTGAGCGATGTTGGGGTGCTGGAGGCACCGAAATGCTAGAGTTACTGAGGTGTTTGAAGGCGCTGAGGCGCTTAGAGATGTTGAGATGCTTGGAGGCACAGAGGTGCTGGAGGCACAGAGGTGCTGAGGCACGGAGGTGCTGAGTGCTGAGGCACGGAGGTGCTGAGTGCTGAGGCACGGAGGTGCTGAGTGCTGAGGCACGGAGGTGCTGAGTGCTGAGGCACGGAGATGCTGAGGCACGGAGATGCCGAGGCACGGAGGTGCTGATGCACGGAGGTGCTGAGTGCTGAGGCACGGAGGTGCTGAGGCACAGAGATGCTGGGGCACGGAGGTGCTGAGGCACGGAGACACTGGAGGCACGGAGATGCTGAGGCACGCAGGTGCTGGGAAGCACGGAGATGCTGAGGCACGGAGGTGCTGGGAAGCACTGAGATGCTGAGGCACGGAGGTGCTGGGAAGCACTGAGAAGCTGAGGCACGGAGGTGCTGGGAAGCACTGAGAAGCTGAGGCACGGAGGTGCTGGGAAGCACTGAGATGCTGAGGCACAGAGGTGCTGGGAAGCACTGAGAAGCTGAGGCACGGAGGTGCTGGGAAGCACTGAGATGCTGAGGCACGGAGGTGCTGGGAAGCACGGAGAAACGGGAGCTCTGGAGATCACCACCACAGTCGCAGCAACGATGATACTCAGGCGCCGGAGCATTGCCCGGCGTCTGAATTTGAACTTCCCGCCAGGGCCTGATTGGTGCGGGTACCGATGACGTCACCGGCACCTCTCGTGGACGTCGAGCGCACACGCTGGCCGGACGGAGCGCTGGACGCCGGGAGGGGTAAGTATGGAGACCGCGGCGGCGCTGTGACAACAATGCCCGTGATATAGTATGCCACACACCGTAATGCCTGTGACACATTGTGACACACACCGCAATGCCCATTACACATTAAGTCCTATAGTAAGGCTTCTAATTACTTTTAAATTACCTGCTCATTGCCAGAGGTTTCATGCTCTTGGTTCCATGCACGGTGCCAGGGGTTTTCATGCTCAGGGTGTCGTGCTCATTGCCAGGGGTTTCATGCGGTAGGCGTTAAGCTTGTTGCCAGAGGTATCATGTGCTGGGTTTCAAGCTTGTTGCCAGGTGGTAATATTCGTTGCCAGGGGTTTCATGCACTGGGTGTCATGCTCGTTGCTAGAGGGTAATGCTTGTTGCCAGGGATTTCATGAGCTGGGTGTTGTGCTTGTAACCAGGGGGTATGCCCTCCCAGTGCCAAATATGCCCCCTCCCAGTGCCAAATATGCCCCCTCCCAGTGCCAGATATGCCCCCCAAGTGCCAGATATGCCCCCCCAGTGCCAAACATGCCCCCCCAAGTGCCAAATATGTTCCCCCAGTGCTAGGTACACAACCCCCCCCCATGGCTCCCCCGCTGCTGTGCTGTTTTGGGAAGGAGGGACATGGAGGGGCACTGAGGGCACAGCGCGCGCCTCTCCTGTGTGTCCTTCTTGCGTCTCCAGCGGCAGCAGCGTGTCTATCAAATGAAGTGCCAGTTCGTGAGCCAATCAGAGCTCACGAACGGGCACTTCATTTAACAGACACGCCGCTGCCGCCGGAGACCCAGGAGGGACACACATGAGAGGTGCGCGCTGTGCCCTCCGTGTCCCTCCTTCCCAAAACAGAATCAGTGGTGGCGGCTAGGGCGCCCCGCAGCCCTGCGCGCCTCCAAGCGCTCGCAGTGGCTGCGGACCCCTAGTTACGGCACTGCTATTTGAGGTACACCCCAAAGATCCGTCACCTCCATGAACACCTCCGGATGGAGGCCCCACTCTCCTGGATGGAGATCGTGTCTGCTGAGGAAGTCCGCTTCCCAGTTTTCTATACCCAGAATGAAGATTGCTGACAACACCAACGCGTGTTTTTCTGCCCATAGGAGCATTCTTGTTACCTCTGACATTGCAGCTCTGCTCTTCGTTCCGCCCTGTCGGTTTATGTAGGCCACCGTCGTTACATTGTCTGACTGACTGTACTTGAATGGCTCGATCTCGCAGAAGATGAGGCGCTTGGAGAAGACCGTTGTAGACAACTCTTAGTTCCAGAATGTTTATCGGAAGACTGGATTCCAGGCATGACCACCTTCCTTGGAAGGTTACCTCCTGAGTGACAGCGCCCCAGCCCCTGAGACTTGCATACGTGGTTAGGAGGATCCAATCCTGAACCTGCGGCCCTCCAGAAGGTGAGGTAATTGCAGCCACCATAGGAGTGAAATCCTTGCTTTCAGCGACAGACGTATTCTCTTGTGCATGTGGAGATGAGAACCCAACCACTTGTCCAGGAGATCCAGTTGGAAGGACCGAGCATGAAACCTACCGTACTGTAGAGCCTCGTAAGAGGCAACCATCTTCCCTAGAAGGCGAATGCACTGGTGAACTGATACCCGGGTGGGCTTCAGGACGTCCCGGACCATTGTTTGAATCACCAATGCTTTCTCCTCTGGTAGAAACACTCTCTGTACTTCCGTGTCAAGGTTCATTCCCAGAAAAGACAATCTCTTTGTCGGCTCCAAATGTGATTTTGGAAGGTTCAGGATCCAACTGTGTTCCCTGAGCAGATGAGTCGTGAGAACAATGGACTGCAACAACATCTCCCTGGACGATGCCTTTATCAGCAGATTGTCCAGATATAGGATTATGTTCACCCCCTGCCTGCGTAGGAGAACCATCATCTCTGCCATCACCTTGGTGAACACCCTCGGTGCTGTGGAGAGGCCGAATGGTAGTGCCTGGAACTGAAAGTGACTATCTAACACTGAGAATCGGAGATAAGCCTGATGCGGCGGCCAAATCGGAATGTGGAGGTATGCATCCTTGATATCCAGGGATACCAGAAAATCCCCCTCCTCCAGACCTGAGATCACCGCTCTCAGAGACTCCATTTTGAATTTGAACTTCCTCAGAAAGGGGTTTAGCGATTTCAAGTTCAAAATTGGCCTGACCGAACCATCCGGTTTCGGTACCACGAAAAGGTTCGAATAATAACCTTTGTTTTGCATATGAGGTAGAACTGGGACAATGACCTGTGACTTTTCCAATTTTTGGATGGCTTCCTGTAGGACAGTCCTGTCTGCCAATAAAGCTGGCACGCCTGATTTGAAGAAACGGTGAGGCGGGAGTTCTTGAAACTCCAGTCTGTACCCCTGGGCCACAATGTCCTGTACCCAGGGATCCAGACCGGACGACACCCAGACGTGGCTGAAATGCCCGAGTCTCGCCCCCACAGCCCCTCTTCCAGACTGTGTGGTCCACCGTCATGCTAAGGATTTTGATGTACCAGATGCAGGCTTCTGTTCTTGGGAACCTGCAGTAGCAGGTTTTTTGGATTTTGCCCGACCTCCTCTAAAGAAGGTGTTAGGAAGGCTTGATCCTCTTTGTTTTAGCTGTCCGAAAGAACTGCAATGTAGAAGAAGAAAAAGGTTTCTTCGTAGCTGGCGAGGCTGAGGGAAGAAAAGGTGACTTACCCACGGTTGCCGTGGAAATCCACGCATCCAACGCCTCCCCATATAGAGCCTGACTTGTGTAGGGTAGGTTCTCCACACCTCTCCTGGATGCCGCGTCGGCAGACCATTGGCGTAGCCAGAGTCCCCTGCGAGCCGAGACAGACATGGAAGATATCCCTGCAGCCATCGAACCCAGGTCTTTCATGGATTCCACCATAAATCCTGCAGAATCCTGTATGTTACGTAAAAACAATTCAACGTCACTTTTATCCCTTGTATCCAAGTCCTCAAGCAACGCACCTGACCACTTTACAATTGCTTTAGAAATCCATGCACAGGCAATAGTAGGTCGCAGTATCGCCCCTGAAGCCGTGTATATGGATTTGAGCGTAGTGTCAATTTTGCGATCTGCCGGTTCTTTTAACGCGGTAGATCCCGGGACAGGTAAAACCACCTTCTTTGACAGTATGGAAACAGATGCATCAACTATGGGTGGGTTTTCCTATTTCTTTCTATCCTCCTCAGGGAAGGGAAAACCAGTCAGAACCTTTCTTGGGCTCTGTATTTTTTTTTCTCCCAGGATTTTTCAAATATAGCGTTTAATTCTGTAGTCGCTGGGAAGGTTAGCGAGGCTTTCTTATTATCCGTGAAGTAAGCCTCCTCAACCTGCTCAGGTGTTGTCAGCAATATTCAACACATCTCTAATGGCCTCAATCATCAACTGCACTCCTTTTGCAAGAGATGTCACCCCCCGCAGCACATCCCCATGAGTGTAGTATTGTATGCCGGCGGCCCGGGTTCCCGGCGACCAGCATACCGGCGCCGGAATCCCGACCACCGGCATACCGACAGCGTGGCGAGCGCAAATGAGCCCCTTGCGGGCTCGCTGCACTCGCCATGCTGCGGGCACAGTGGCGCGCTATGCGCACCACTCTATTTATTCTCCCTCCGGGGGGGCGTGGACTCCCAAGAGGGAGATAAAGTGTCGGTATGCCGGCTGTCGGGATTCCGGCGCCGGTATACTGTGTGCCGGGATCCCGACAGCCGGCAAACTGAAGACCACCCCATCCCCATCACCGTCTGCCATGTCAGAATCGGTATCCGTGTCATCTTGTATAATCTAGACAAGAGCACGTTTTTGAGGGTGTACGCTAGGGGCACCAGAAGGAACAGAACCGGACAAAATACCCCGATGATGTTGCAAAGAGGCATCGTAGGGACAGAGCTTGACCGCAAGCTCTGTTCCTGCATGCAATAATTGATACATCCCTGCGATGTAATCAATTATCGCAGTGCGAGTTTGGGCGATTTTGTCACCTGTCATCCGCATCCTGGATACGGATGGTGATAAATAGGCCCCTAAGTGAGCAAATGGGTTATTGTAATTTGCTCCCAGACTACCAGATTACCAGATTTCAGTCCAACCAGTCAGATTGGACAGATAATCTTAAACGCCCTACACGCTGGACGATGGCAGCAATTTGGACGATGAACGATCTGAATGATGATCGGTATCGTCCAAATTGTTTGCATTGCAAAATGATGGGAAACCAACGATGAACGACCGCAGGGACACGCATCGCTCATCGGTGATGCCTACACACGAAACGATATGAACGATATATCGCTAATTTATGAGTTATATCGTTCATATCGCCCGTAATCATCGCCCAGTGTGTAGGGCACTTTAAAATGTGTATCCAGTTTTAGAATCATGCTAGCTCTGCAGGATTGGAACCTGCTTGTGAATTATGAACTTGTACTTTTGGATGAGCCCACAGTAGTTGGGCTGTTTGTGAAGGCTTCTGTTTAGGGCATACTTATTCATCATGTTAATTATCAAGAGCCAAAAGCCCCCTGATAATTAACATTCTGTCTCGCAGCGAGCGCTGGAGCAGTTCATCGTTGATGCAAAAATCAGCTGTCTCCACTCAGTTTTCCACTGTTACTTTCGTAGTAGTGAAAAAATTTGTTCACACAGGCGTACAAAGCCCCTGGCATCCATTTGAAGAAGCCGGGCAGGGGTGCAGGGATCCAGAAGCATCCCTCTTCGCAAGCCGGGACTACTTCCAATAGGTAAGGTTGAATTCAGTCAAGCTCCGAAAATATTTTATTATTGTAGTTTAATGAATGAGGTTTATGGGGACGCTGGGCCAGCTCAGGAGGAAAGGTAAGCAGGAGATATTTGTGATATCTCCTGTGTTACCTTCATGATGAATGGCCTCAACTTAATTTTTACAAAAGTAGGTAAATATGATGATGAATATGCCCCTTAAACTTTCTGAGATTTTACATCTCTTTTGGGAGTATTCACACGTGTTCTACTAAAAGGCAGCTAATCCACTTCCACCCCACTGACTCTACAATTGCAGTATTGACTTGGTGCCTGGGGATAGACTACCTATAGCGAGATGTTTCTCATTATCAGTACCTGAATTCAAATCAGTTGAGGAGTACACTGAGGAGAACCTTAAAAAGAAATTTATTAGACCCTCTCATTCCCCTTTAGGAGGTAACTATTTTTCGGAAGTGCGATCAGGCTGAGTAGACTGCTGACAGTGGTAGCAGCCTCCCTGGACTCAGAGTATGCTGGGCTGGGGAGAGGGTGCTGCCGGCTGAAGATAAGTAAGAAAGTAGGAGGCGGACATGGGCCAGGCCCCTCCAAGAAGCTCAGAATGGGTAATTATTAGCCGATCTCCCCCCTCTCAGTGCCACTGTCAGCCACCCTTCTGTCTCTGCAGCCAGCCTTACTTCTGTCTCACCAGACAGTTCCCCTTTTAAAAATGTATAGCTAAAGTCTGGCGCTATTGTTGCTGTGAAGGTGCCTGCTGCTATGTCCAAAAGGCACAAGAATAGCGCTGGCACTTTCACACTAAATACTAATTGATTTAATATCATATATAAAATACATCTATATAACCCATACCATATAAAGCAATTAAAATATATAATTCGCAGGATATTTCTTTCTTTATATAACCAGCCAGAGAATTTTAGCTGCTCCTCAATATTTAATTATATATACAGCTGAGTATTTGAACTGAGTGATACCATTCGATACTTATGTCCCAATTGTAACTCTGTTTCTTCAATTGTTACAATAGTAGCTTGTCCAGTTACTCAGCAGCCTGGATTAATCTCTCAGGTTACAGTTCTTTAGCATGCAGCCAATTAAGTATACTTTCCAAGTAAAGTTGCTCCACACAATTATATTGTCAACCAGTGTGATCTCCACTTATAATATATCATAATTATAGCTCATAAAACTCGTAGGAATAATTATCTACGCAAGAGTGTTCAGCTTTACACGTGTCAAATTGATACCTCTCCCGGCTGTCGCTTCCAAATACAGCCTTATCCGGAGTCCACCGTCTAGTGGATAGCAGGTTTAGTATCGGATATTATCTGCATGTGTTGCTTTCTCTGGCTGGCCAGCAATTAGGTAGGGATGTCCCGTAAAGACTCCTCAGCAGTACGTCTGACAAACGCGTTTCCCCGCTTAGATATTCAGCTCAGCGGCTTCCTCAGTGTCCATCTGCTGAGTAACTGGACAAGCTACTATTGTAACAATTGAAGAAACAGAGTTACAATTAGGACATAAGTATCGAATGGTATCATTCAGTTCAAATACTCAGCTGCATTTATAATTAAATATTGAGGAGCAGCTAAAATTGTCTGGCTGGATATATAAAGAAAGGAATATCCTGCGAATTATATATTTTAATTGCTTTATATGGTATGGGTTATATAGATGTATTTTATATATGATATTAAATCAATAAGTTTTTAGTGTGAAAGTGCCAGCGCTGTTCTTGTGTGTTTTCAGTTCCCCTTTTGTCTCTCCAACCTGTCCCCCTTCTATCCTACAAGCTCCAACCTCTGCATCCAGCCCCCTATAACCCACAGACTTATCGTCTCTTGTGTCTTCTGGCCTCGTCACCCTGTGGCCGACTCCTCTAACAGCGGTGTTGCACGCATAATGTCACATGCGCCTTGTCTCAATTAAAAAAAAAACTTTGGGCCTTATTCAGCTTCAGTTGCAGTTTTACTAAAATAGCAAAATTTCAACTGTTATCTCTCACATGTTAAGGGCCGCCAAGCATAGGTCAAGGCCATCCAGCATGCTAATAGATGCAATCGCAATACAATTGCGATCACATCACTGATTTAAAGGGTATCCGTTCACATGGTCGACAGTCATTAGGTCGACCACTATTGGTCGACATTGACATGGTCGACATGGACACATGGTCGACACCTGAAAATGGTCGACACATGAAAGGTCGACACATGAAAAGGTCAACATGAGTTTTTTAACTTTTTTTTCTTTTGGGGAACTTTTCCATACTTTACGATCCACATGGACTACGATTGGAACGGTAAAGTGTGCCGAGCGAAGCGGTAGCGGAGCGAAGGCACCATGCCCGAAGCATGGCGAGCGAAGCGAGCCATGCGAGGGGACGCGTGCACTAATTGGGGTTCCCAGTCACTTTACGCAAAAAACGACACCAAAAAAAGTTAAACTCATGTCGACCTTTTCATATGTCGACCTTTCATGTGTCGACCATTTTCATGTTTCGACCATGTGTCCATGTCGACCATGTCAATGTCGACCAATAGTGGTCGACCTAATGACTGTCGACCATAACATGGTCGACCATTCATACCGGAACCGATTTAAAGTAGCCCCCCTGGAGGCAGTCGGCCTACCACCATGTTTCCAGTCGCAGCTGACCCACCCCCGTTTTCCCTGCAATGCCACACCAGACCCCGCGTGAACGCCTCTGCCTGTCAACCAGGCAAAGGCGTCCGCATCACTGAGATGCTATTGCATCTCCCCAGCCTGCGCATCCACAGCGCTGCCCCTCTGCATGCGCATTACGGTGGGACAGTGAGAGATGCTGTCGCATCGCAGCAGTGCATGCTGCTGAATAAAGTCTTCAATTCATTATACCAAGTGCCAGCAGCTGCCCGGCACCCGCATCCTACACCACATTAATATATAAAGCCACCTATACTGGGTAGAAGCCAGGGGCGGGACCCCTCTCTCTACGGGCTCGGGACTCCAGTCCCAGCAGTCCCACTCTGATGGCGGCCCTGGTCCAGAATCAGTACACCCTAACCCTGACTCTTTAATTTTTTTTGCTCAAGTAACAGAATTTGTAACATTCATTACAATTTAACATGCAACTTGATTGTTATTGAAGGAAACAAATGGAAAAACCTTTCATAAGACATGACACCAGTAGTTTCATTTTATCCTATATGACTTTTGCTTGCAATAGAAATCATACACAAAGCCTGGCAATTCTAGAGGAATATTGCTGACCAATAGCAACTGAAGTCTCACAAGAGTAGTCTCTTTGGTGCTAGTAGCCTGGGAATCTACTCACCTATTTATGTGTTCTATTTATGGCTCATGGTGTTGTGGTCAGCCGCACCTGTTGATCCTTATGTTGCTTTTAGTTTCTCTATAATGGTTTAATTTAATAGTGAATTATTGGTCTGTGAAAATAATGGTCTGTGAAAAAGTCAATAAAAGTAATTTGCAATAAAAACACACACACACACACACACACGCACGCGTGTGTGTGTGTGTGTGTGTGTGTGTGTGTGTGTGTGTGTGTGTGTGTGTGTGTGTATATATATATATATATATATATATATATATATATATATAATGGCAAGTGAGCCTAAACTTTTTTTCAAGTAGCCTGGTACCGTACTTCCACCACAATAGTCACAATTAATAAACATTTAACAATGTTTTTCCTTTCTGCACCCCCTTTATCTCATCGAAAGCCCATCTCTCCACCATCCCAGCTTCTTACTCAAGTGCATATGTCCTTGTAATTACAGAACTTCATATTGAATCTTTTATGCTATATAGCTACAAAAAAATTCATACTTGAGAATCTGATGCTGTTTACTGCTACCTTATACAAGGCCGGCCCTAACCAATTTGATGCCCTAGGCAATATTTTGGCTGGTGCCCCCTAGTCCCGCAGCCAGGGCCGGTGCAAGGTTTCTCGGCACCCTAGGCAAAACTTCAGCCTACCCTCCCCCCCTTCCCCCATACAATAATACAATACAAACATATATACCAAAACAAAAAAAACAAGAAAAAGCAAAAAACCAAAATTATATATATATATATATATATATATATATAAAAATAAAAAATGTCTTGAAATTGCGCACAGACCACCAGCAGCATTTTGGAGAAGCCCCTGTTAGTGGGCCCCCAAAAGACAATTTATACAAACAAATCACCAAAAGCGCTCAGTGTATCCCCTTATATTATTTCAGGTCTTTTCAATTTTCATGTGTGTTCAAATAAACGATTCTCCAAGACCTGACCTGAAATAATATAGGGCGATACACTGAGCGCTTTTGGTGATCTGTTTGTGTATATGTGTATATATATATATATACATACATACATACACACATACAGTGGTTGAAGTGGGGGTATGCAAAAGTCAAGGACGTAATTATGCGCGCGCTCCAGAAAAGGGGTCGTGGTCACCCAAAAAGGGGCGTGGTCACCCAAAAGGGGACGTGTCCAGGGTAGTAGAACCCCTTATACTATCTAGTACTGGTGCCCCTTTCACCTTATAGTATACGGTACGAGCCGAAATTCACATTATAGCACACTGAATGAGCCGAAATTCACATTGTAGCACACTGAATGATCTGAAATTCACATTGTAGCACACTGAATGATCTGAAATTCACATTGTAGCACACTGTATGAGCCGATATTCACATTGTAGCACACTGAATGAGCCCAAATTCACATTGTAGCACACTGAATGAGCTGAAATTGTGACAGCAGGGACAGCCAGAGTGACGACAGGGAGAGAGTGAGTGACGACAGGGAGAGAGAGAGTGAGTGACGACAGGGAGAGAGAGTGACGACAGGGAGAGAGTGACGACAGGGAGAGAGAGTGACGACAGTGACGACAGGGAGAGAGAGTGATGACAGTGACGACAGGGTGAGAGAGTGACGACAGGGAGAGAGTGATGACAGGGAGAGTGACGACAGGGAGAGAGAGTGACGACAGTGACGACAGGGAGAGAGAGTGACGACAGTGACAGCAGGGAGAGAGAGAGTGATGACAGTGACAGCAGGGAGAGAGAGAGAATGACAGTAGGGACAGGGACGGTAACGACAGGGAAAGAGGTGACAGCAGGGGAACATTACCTCATTTGTTGCTGGTGGTTGGCAGCGGTGAGCGGTGGGCTGGTGGTTGGCGGCGGTGTGAGGTGGGCGGCTGGTGGGGCGTGCGGTGGGTGGCTAGCAGCGGTGAGCGGCTGGCGACGGTGAGCTAATACAGCGCTCTACACAGCCGCCGGCCGCCGTGCAGGGACGGGGAGCACCATGTGCAGCAGGATGGCCACTTCCCTCGCCTCCTGCTACACTTTCAGTTCCGCATTTCCGGATCAGTGGAAGAAGTGGCGGTATACCGCCCCACTTCGACCACTGTGTGTGTGTGTGTGTGTGTGTGTGTGTGTGTGTGTGTGTGTGTGTGTATATGTGTATATATATATATATATATATATATATATATATATAAAGAAATCGGCGGCACTCCAGGGCTTTTCAAATAAAATAGGTGTATTTAAAGCATCACAAAATACAACATGTGACCGACGTTTCGGGGCCCATAGCCCCTTCTTCAAGGTGTATATGATGTGTGTCTAAAGCTTACCTTATAAGCTGTGAATTGCCCGCCAAACGAAAGTGAGGACGGACGCCTCCGGCCACTCTGTCTCCGCTGCGCTCCCTGGACTTCCGGGGTCCGCTACGGATGACGTCATGCGTCGGGTTGCCATGGTAGCAGCCGACGCGTCAGATCGCGCTGGCCGGGGCTGTCAAGAAAACAAACAAGTGATGTGAATTACAAGAATGTGGAGCACCCATGCACTGTGTGACTAATAAGGTTCATCTAAATACAGTAAAGAGAGATTTTCTCTAGAACACAGACGTAGAGGTGGACTTGTTAATGGGGATGTAATATAAGTGTTGGTGCACACCCTATTAATATCTGAAACAATTGTCACCAGTTATTAAGTTGTGCTGATGGCAGTAATGATTAAGAGCGATCACGTTCCCCAAATGTCTACTGGTTAAAACCCATTATGTAAAGTCACCATGTGTGGTAGACAAGATATCTATCGTAATAACCATATACATAAGCACCAAGTGCATACCAGACATGATGGTAAGCAAACAATGACATCCCCTCTATTCCCCTTAGTGTTGGATCATCTGTAGGAAAGTCCATCATAAGCACACAATAAAAAGTCCCTGTTGATATTCAGTCCAACTTAATGAAGGGAATTCCATGCTATATTCTCATTTAGGCCCATAGGGCTTATCGTGTTGAGTTTAAAGATCCATCTCGCTTCCAATGTGAGCAGTTTCCCACCTCTGTCTCCTCCACGAATGGTGTCTGGTACGTGGTCTATAAGGATATGTTTGAGAGAGTTCAGTGGATGTCCCATCTCAGCGAAATGCCTGGCTATTGGTTGATCAATTTTCTTCCCAGTCAGGGCTTGGCTAATGGCAGATCTGTGTAAGGCCATACGTTCTCTTGCTGTCCTGATAGTCTTCCCCACATAGCCTTTGCCACATGGGCATATTATTAGGTAGACTATGTATTTGGAGGTACAGGTTAAGACTTGTCTTATTTGTCCCACTTTCTCAGACAGGGGGAATTTGAAAGAAGATCCAGTTAACATGTGTGTACAAGTGGTGCACCCTAGGCACCTATAGCACCCGGGCATTTTAGTTAGAAAATTGGAAGAAGGAGTGTTACTAAACCCTGTTATGTCTGGGTGGACTATATTGTCCTTGATATTCTTTCCTCTCAAGAAGCAAGACATAGGTCTCTTGGATCTAAAACATTTGAGATTTTCATCTGACGCCACTATGGGCCAGAGGGCTCTCACTGCTCTCTGGACCACTGGGCTGGAGGTAGTATATGTGGTTTTCCATGGAATCACTTGTTGGGCTGGTTCTTTAATCTTAGCAGATAATATGGATTGACTGTCCATTGATAGGACTTCTTCCTTCTGCTGTATTAATAAGGACCAGTCGTATCCTCTTTTGACAAATTTGTCAACTACAGAATCGAGTTGGGTTGCCAAGATCGTTCGATCACTGTTGATCCTGGCTATTCTCAGCATTTGGGATTAAGGTAGACCTTTGATCGGAGATCTCGGGTGGTGGCTGTTTGCCCTCAAGAGATTGTTCTTGTCAGTCGGTTTGGTATAAACTGTCGTAGACAAGACCTGATTTGAGCATGTGACATGGACATCCAAATAGTCAGCCTCTGTGTTACTGCATTTAAAGGTGAACTTAATTGGTGAGTTGGTAGAATTAATATGGCTCATCAGTTGCATGAACTTTTCTTCGCCACCTGTCCATACCATGAAGATATCGTCTATGAATCTTGTGTATAGCAGAATGTGCTCCGATATGTTGTCATCATTAAAGAAAAATTTCTTCTCCTCCTGAAACATAAAGATGTTAGCATAAGACGGGGCGACTGAGCTCCCCATGGCACAACCTGACCGCTGTTCGTAAAATTTCCCATTAAATAGGAAATAGTTTCTCCGCAACGTCAATTCCAGTAGTTGTAAGAACAACCCATGTTCAATGCAATGGACATCTTCCTGTATCAGGAACCTCTTCATCGCCTCTAATCCCTCAGCATGAGGGATACTTGTGTATAAATTACACACATCCATCACACACAGTAAGATGTTAGGGGGGATGTGTTGAAGGCTCTTGAGTGCGTGAAGGAATTCCGTTGTGTCCTTAATGAAGGTGGGCTGTTTCTTGACAAGAGGTTGTAAAATGAAGTCCAAAAACTGGGATATTGGCTGATATAAAGAAGTTCGTGCGGAAATAATGGGGCGCCCGGGGGGATTGTCCAGATTTTTATGAATTTTGGGTGTAGTGAATAAGATTGGTACTACCGGAAATTGCTGGGTGAGGGCTTTGTGAAGTGAACTTCGCAAAGCCCTCACCCAGCAATTTCCGGTAGTACCAATCTTATTCACTACACCCAAAATTCATAAAAATCTGGACAATCCCCCCGGGCGCCCCATT
This sequence comes from Pseudophryne corroboree, assembly GCF_028390025.1. Classification (NCBI taxonomy): domain Eukaryota; kingdom Metazoa; phylum Chordata; class Amphibia; order Anura; family Myobatrachidae; genus Pseudophryne; species Pseudophryne corroboree. Next base: position 522,109,037 of record NC_086446.1, on the reverse strand, counting down.
ATTTCCGCACGAACTTCTTTATATCAGCCAATATCCCAGTTTTTGGACTTCATTTTACAACCTCTTGTCAAGAAACAGCCCACCTTCATTAAGGACACAACGGAATTCCTTCACGCACTCAAGAGCCTTCAACACATCCCCCCTAACATCTTACTGTGTGTGATGGATGTGTGTAATTTATACACAATTATCCCTCATGCTGAGGGATTAGAGGCGATGAAGAGGTTCCTGATACAGGAAGATGTCCATTGCATTGGACATGGGTTGTTCTTACAACTACTGGAATTGACGTTGCGGAGAAACTATTTCCTATTTAATGGGAAATTTTACGAACAGCGGTCAGGTTGTGCCATGGGGAGCTCAGTCGCCCCGTCTTATGCTAACATCTTTATGTTTCAGGAGGAGAAGAAATTTTTCTTTAATGATGACAACATATCGGAGCACATTCTGCTATACACAAGATTCATAGACGATATCTTCAAGGTATGGACAGGTGGCGAAGAAAAGTTCATGCAACTGATGAGCCATATTAATTCTACCAACTCACCAATTAAGTTCACCTTTAAATGCAGTAACACAGAGGCTGACTATTTGGATGTCCATGTCACATGCTCAAATCAGGTCTTGTCTACGACAGTTTATACCAAACCGACTGACAAGAACAATCTCTTGAGGGCAAACAGCCACCACCCGAGATCTCTGATCAAAGGTCTACCTAAATCCCAAATGCTGAGAATAGCCAGGATCAACAGTGATCGAACGATCTTGGCAACCCAACTCGATTCTGTAGTTGACAAATTTGTCAAAAGAGGATACGACTGGTCCTTATTAATACAGCAGAAGGAAGAAGTCCTATCAATGGACAGTCAATCCATATTATCTGCTAAGATTAAAGAACCAGCCCAACAGGTGATTCCATGGAAAACCACATATACTACCTCCAGCCCAGTGGTCCAGAGAGCAGTGAGAGCCCTCTGGCCCATAGTGGCGTCAGATGAAAATCTCAAATGTTTTAGATCCAAGAGACCTATGTCTTGCTTCTTGAGAGGAAAGAATTTCAAGGACAATATAGTCCACCCAGACATAACAGGGTTTAGTAACACTCCTTCTTCCAATTTTCTAACTAAAATGCCCGGGTGCTATAGGTGCCTAGGGTGCACCACTTGTACACACATGTTAACTGGATCTTCTTTCACATTCCCCCTGTCTGAGAAAGTGGGACAAATAAGACAAGTCTTAACCTGTACCTCCAAATACATAGTCTACCTAATAATATGCCCATGTGGCAAAGGCTATGTGGGGAAGACTATCAGGACAGCAAGAGAACGTATGGCCTTACACAGATCTGCCATTAGCCAAGCTTTGACTGGGAAGAAAATTGATCAACCAATAGCCAGGCATTTCGCTGAGATGGGACATCCACTGAACTCTCTCAAACATATCCTTATAGACCACGTACCAGACACCATTCGTGGAGGAGACAGAGGTGGGAAACTGCTCACATTGGAAGTGAGATGGATCTTTAAACTCAACACGATAAGCCCTATGGGCCTAAATGAGAATATAGCATGGAATTCCCTTCATTAAGTTGGACTGAATATCAACAGGGACTTTTTATTGTGTGCTTATGATGGACTTTCCTACAGATGATCCAACACTAAGGGGAATAGAGGGGATGTCATTGTTTGCTTACCATCATGTCTGGTGTGCACTTGGTGCTTATGTATATGGTTATTACGATAGATATCTTGTCTACCACACATGGTGACTTTACATAATGGGTTTTTTAACCAGTAGACATTTGGGGAACGTGATCACTCTTAATCATTACTGCCATCAGCACAACTTAATAACTGGTGACAAATGTTTCAGATATTAATAGGGTGTGCACCAACACTTATATTACATCCCCATTAACAAGTCCACCTCTACGTCTCTGTTCTAGAGAAAATCTCTCTTTACTGTATTTAGATGAACCTTATTAGTCACACAGTGCATGGGTGCTCCACATTCTTGTAATTCACATCACTTGTTTGTTTTCTTGACAGCCCCGGCCAGCGCGATCTGACGCGTCGGCTGCTACCATGGCAACCAGACGCATGGACGCGTGACGTCATCCGTAGCGGACCCCGGAAGTCCAGGGAGCGCAGCGGAGACAGAGTGGCCGGAGGCGTCCGTCCTCACTTTCGTTTGGCGGGTAATTCACGGCTTATAAGGTAAGCTTTAGACACACATCACATACACCTTGAAGAAGGGGCTATGGGCCCCGAAACGTCGGTCACATGTTGTATTTTGTGATGCTTTAAATACACCTATTTTATTTGAAAAGCCCTGGAGTGCCGCCGATTTCTTTCTGCATATCATCATCAAAACCCCGGAGGGCACCCAGGCCAGTTATCCAACGCATTCAGGGAGTGCCGGGCTGCTTCACTGTGTGTATGTATATATATATATATATATATACACAGTATACACACACAGTGTGTGTGTGTGTATGTATATGTATATATATATATGTGTATATATATATATATATATATATATATATATATATAGTGTGTGTGTTAGGGATAGGTTACGAGGGGTGGGAGGTTAGGTTTAGGCGCCACTGGAGGAGGTTAGGTTTAGGCAGCGGGGTGGGTGGTTAGGGTTAGGCAGCGGAGTGGGTGGTTAGGGTTAGGCAGCAGGGTGGGTGGTTAGGGTTAGGCACCACTGGGGGGAGGTTAGGGATAGGGGGCAGGGGTTAGCATACTAAATTCACCCATCAGGATTTCAAACTTTGGGATGCCGGCGTTGGTACTTTGACCGCCGGCATCCCGTCCTTCGTTCATCCATACCGAACCCGCTAAATGTGTACCCCTTTTGGTCTCCTATGCATAGTAGAGAAGGAATGATATAAATGATAGTACAAGCAGAGAAGAATATAACAATGGTTAGGTTACCTTAATGTATTGTCACATTGTACTGCTGCAGCATAATATATTCAGCATGTTCATATACCACGGAGCTGGGTGTAACAAATGAGTGGCATGCCCAGGATCAATGTTACCATGTGCACACTCGCAGCAGCAATGGCGGAAGCAGTGAACCAGTAGTGCTCACCAATGTGTGATGAGCCCGGGCAGAAGCTGTCATCCGCAGGGGCTACCTGTATGTGTCCAGCGCTAGATCAGGAAAACGTCTGGTAGCTGCGGCTAGCATGACGGCTGCTCTGCGGCTAGGGGAAGCAGCTCAGCTCTTCAAGATCAGCCACTGCAACAGCCGGGGGAGGGACAGGGAACTGTCGGCTGGGAGGGCGCACGGAGGATATCCCAGTGCTGCTGTGTTTTGGGAAGCGCAAAGTCTCTGACATTCCTCAGTCTGTCCCCAGCAGCCTTGCTCCTCGTCTCTAAAAAGAAAGAGAAGGCGCGGTACGAGAGAGCAGACCACACAGGGTGATTCACTCAAGCACTAGAGCTTGGATTCAAACAGTCAGCCCAGGCGGACAGACCAATACACTGCTGGGGTTGAGGTGAGTGACAGCTAGACCCTCGCCACCTCCGCCCCTAGGCTAACCTAGTAACATTTTATTTTTTTGTAAAATGGATTCAACGTGAGCATGCCGCCCTCCAGTGGCCAGCACCCATAGGCAGCTGACTAAAGCTGCCTAATGGTGGCGCCGACCCTGCCCGCAGCTAGTTCCGCATCTGACCTAGCACCCCTCCCCGTTATGTCACACAGTAATATCTGTTAGTCACATTACACCACCCCGTATTGCTTCTTAGTCACATTATACTACCCCGTCTCACTTCTTATTCACACTATACTGCACTGTATTGCTTCTTATTCATATTATACCACCCTGTTTCGCTTCAAAGGGGTATATTCAATTTGCAGGCATTTTCGCCCGTTTGTAGTCCCGTTTTCAACATGCTAATCCAACTTTTTAAAAAGTCAATCGCTCATCTTTCAAATTGTTGATCTTTCATATTTTTCAAGTCTTCTAGTGTGTATGAGCCTTTATTCACATGGCAGTACGGACGGTGTGATGGTTAGCATTACTGCCTCACAGCACTGAGGTCAATGGTTTGATTCCCACCATGTCAACGAACTGTGGGGGTAATTCAGAGTTGATCACAGAGCAGATTTGTTAGCAGTTGGGCAAAACCATGGGGGTAATTCCAAGTTGATCGCAGCAGGAAATTTTTTAGCAGTTGGGCAAAACCATGTGCACTGCAGGGGAGGCAGATATAACATGTGCAGAGAGAGTTAGATTTGGGTGGGTTATTTTGTTTCTGTGCAGGGTAAATACTGACTGCTTTATTTTTACACTGCAATTTAGATTGCAGATTGAACTCACCACACCCAAATCTCTCTCTCTCTGCACATGTTATATCTGCCCCCCTGCAGTGCACATGGGGCGTCATTCCGAGTTGTTGCCGATTTTCGCTATACTGCGATTAGTCGCTTACTGCGCATGTGCAAGGTTCGTAGAGCGCATGTGCTTAGTTATTTTACACAAAAGTTAGGTATTTTACTCACGGCCTAACAAGGATTTTTCATCGTTCTGGTGATCGTAGTGTGATTGACAGGAAGTGGGTGTTTCTGGGCGGAAACTGGCCGTTTTCTTGGAGTGTGCGAAAAAACGCTGGCGTTTCTGGGAAAAACGCGGGAGTGTCTGGGCGAACGCTGGGTGTGTTTGTGACGTCAAACCAGGACCGAAACTGACTGAACTGATCGCAATGTAGGAGTAAGTCTCGAGCTACTCAGAAACTGCTTAGAAATTTCTATTCGCAATTCTGCTAATCTTTCGTTCGCAATTCTGCTAAACTAAGATACACTCCCAGAGGGCGGCGGCTTAGCGTGTGCAATGCTGCTAAAAGCAGCTAGCGAGCGAACAACTCAGAATGAGGGCCATGGTTTTGTCCAACTGCTAAAAAATTTCCTGCTGCGATCAACTTGGAATTACACCCATGTGCACTGCAGGTGTGGCAGATATAATGGCCCTCATTCCGAGTTGATCGGTCGCAAGGCGAATTTAGCAGAGTTACACACGCTAAGCCTACGCCTACTGGGAGTGTATCTTAGCTTCTTAAAATTGCGACCGATGTAATCGCAATATTGCGATTACAAACTACTTTGCAGTTTCTGAGTAACTTTAACCTTACTCTGCCTGTGCGATCAGTTCAGTGCTTGTCGTTCCTGGTTTGACGTCACAAACACACCCAGCGTTCGCTCAGACACTCCCCCGTTTCTCCAGCCACTCCTGCGTTTTTTCCGGAAACGGTAGCGTTTTCAACCACACGCCCATAAAATGCCGTGTTTCCGCCCAGTAACACCCATTTCCTGTCAATCACATTACGATCGCCGGAGCGATGAAAAAGCCGTGAGTAAAAATACTATCTTCATTGTTAAATTACTTGGCGCAGTCGCAGTGCGAATATTGCGCATGCGTACTAAGCGGATTTCATTGCTATGCGATGAAAAATACCGAGCGAACGACTCGGAATGAGGGCCAATATTTGCAGAGAGAGTTAGATTTGGGTGGGTTATTTTGTTTCTGTGCAGGGTAAATACTGGCTGCTTTATTTTTACACTGCAATTTAGATTGCAGATTGAACACACCCCACCCAAATCTAACTCTCTCTGCACATGTTATATCTGCCTCCCCTGCAGTGCACATGGGGGGTAATTCTGAGTTGATCACAGCAGGAACTTTGTTAGCAGTTGGGCAAAACCATGGGGGTCATTCCGAGTTGTTCGCTCTGTATTTTTTTCTCGCAACGGAGCGATTAGTCGCTAATGCGCATGCGCAATGTCCGCAGTGCGACTGCGCCAAGTAAATTTGCTATGCAGTTAGTTATTTTACTCACGGCATTACAAGGTTTTTTCTTCGTTCTGGTGATCGTAATGTGATTGACAGGAAGTGGGTGTTTCTGGGCGGAAACAGGCCGTTTTATGGGTGTGTGTGAAAAAACGCTACCGTTTCTGGGAAAAACGCGGGAGTGGCTGGAGAAACGGAGGAGTGTCTGGGCGAACGCTGGGTGTGTTTGTGACGTCAAACCAGGAACGACAAGCACTGAACTGATCGCAGATGCCGAGTAAGTCTGGAGCTACTCAGAAACTGCTAAGAAGTGTCTATTCGCAATATTGCGAATCTTTCGTTCGCAATTTTGATAAGCTAAGATTCACTCCCAGTAGGCGGCGGCTTAGCGTGTGCAAAGCTGCTAAATGCAGCTTGCGAGCGAACAACTCGGAATGAGGGCCCATGTGCACTGCAGGGGAGGCAGATATAACATGTGCAGAGAGAATTAGATTTGGGTGTGGTGTGTTCAATCTGCAATCTAAATTGCAGTGTAAAAATAAAGCAGTCAGTATTTACCCTGCACAGAAACACTATAACCCAGTCAGATCTAACTCTCTCTGCACATGTTATATCTGCCACCCCTGCAGTGCACATGGTTTTGCCCAACTGCTAAAAAATTTCCTGCTGCGATCAACTTGGAATTACCCCCATGGTTTTTCCCAACTGCTATCAAATTTGCTGCTACGATCAGGTCTGAATTAGGCCATGTGTGGAGTCTGTATATTCTCCCCGTACTTGTGTGGGTTTCCTCCGGTTACTCCAGTTTCCTCCCACAATCAAAAAATATACTGGTAGGTTAATTGGATCCCAACAAAATTAACCGTAGCATGAATGTGTATGCGTGTACGTGTGGTAGGGAATATAGATTGTAAGCTCCACTGGGCAGGGACTGATGTGAATGGTCAAATATATGTGCACTATATAAATAACTAGTAATAATAATAATTACACCATGTAAAAGAAAGTAAAAAGAATCCTCCTGGTGTGCAAAGCAGCCTATACCGGGATTGCACTAAAAGGGCGACTCCCTCACCCCCACAATTTACCAACAATAAAAAAATTTGTGCAAACCAAAACTGGCAAATGGCGCTATAAAAGGCACATATATAGCCCCAAATTAGGTGTCACAGTAATGAATGACAGAAGAAACAATATCACAACACTGACAACAGTATGAGTGACACTACTCTTAATTACGTTCCTGTAGTACGTTCAAAATCCAGCGTGTCATATCATCTCTCAGATATCTCTGTCCGTCCCTCTTAATTTTCCGTCAGGTCAAGGGTCTCAGTCGTAGCAATCATATATGAAACAAGAAAAAAGGACCGTATCTCGTGCAGTACGTTCTTTTTCTTTTAATATAACATATAAACTTAACACTACATATGTAAAAAATCGAAAGCACCCTAAGCGTCGTGTGATCTCCCACACAGGTAAAGGGGGAAATAATTACCGGAAAGTCTGAGAACCCGTAAAAGTTCTCAAACAGGTGTAATTCAAATTCCAGATGGCCTCCCGGGAAATGGTCCACTGGTATCCGGTATTCAGTTCCTCCCTGAAGTACTGCGGGGCTCACAGACGCTGTACCACCAATGCGTTTCAAACCCTTCTGGGTCCTTTGTCAAGGTTGAAGTGTCTATAAATAACTAGTAATAATAATAATTACACCACCCTGTATTGCTTCTTATTCACATTACGGCACACCATATTGCTCCTTGTTCACATTACACCACACCGTATTGCTTCTTATTCAAATTATACCACCCCATATCGCTTCTTATTCACATTATAGCATCCTAAAATGCATTGTCACAGCCTCAATAAAAAATGGTTAATGGTTAAAAAATGGTTAAATAAACACACACAAAAAAAACAATGCTAAGAGCTGGTACTGAAAAACCTAAAACAGGAAAGCTAAATACTGAATACAGACTCTCATCTGAGCAGTCTGTATTTAGTATTAGCTGTATTCACTAGCTGCATGAGTCACATAGTTCTTTTCAACATTACCACACTCCCGGTAATCTGATTTACTGTAAGTAAAGTATTGTCAGTCAGTAAGGTACTGTACATTTATTTTACAGCTGCATGTTTTTGCACCAAAAGCGCATGCATAAAATGCGTTTTGCAAAAAAGTGCATCTGCATGTACTGTACTTTTTGAGTTGCATATATCTTGGCGTGCCATTCAAAATAAACATTAAATGCTTGTAACCTAAGAAAGAATAAGAGGTGGCACTGTACACATAGGCTATTTCATATAACAATCCAATTACTAAAAATGTTTATTAGAAAACACGCTTACACCAATAATGATGATAAAAGTGATTATTCATCTGTGATTAGTCATACTTTTATCAGCATTGTTGGCTCCCCAGTATAAAACTTACCTAATCACTGTGTATGAGCTGAGGTAACACAGAATTCAAACAGGTCACAAAGATTTTGGAATAGAACTTAATGTCAGCGTTCAATAATGAGATAAATCAGTAGTGGGTGCAATTACCTCCTTTATGAATCACTATGATTCTTGCCTCTACGGCTTGTGGAGAGAAAGGAGCAGGGGTTAAAGTGCTACAGAACGGGGTGGAACTGCATTCCATCAGTTATAATTCCGCCCACCTTGCCCAGCACAGCAGAATCAGTCAGGCATGTAGTTGCGGCCCGCGGGTGGTAATGCCGAAACCATTGTAGCCTGCCATGCCGAACACCCCCACCGCTTGCAGCCATGGCAGGTGCGATCTCCCCAGAGTCCTCGTGTAGCTCCGCCCCGGCAGTTCCCATGGGGCTTTGAGGAGAAATGAGTTCCACCACCTATCCAGGAGCACTTTAAGCACTGGAAAGGAGCACCTTTCGGATCACTATTAAACAAAACTGACAGGTGTCACGGCCCCAGGGGATGCTGCTAAGGTCAGTCCCCGTTTCCTACCTGTCAGGCCGCTTGTGAGGGTGCAGCATGCTCTAGCAGTCCAGCAGTGTGCTCTTCACACAGCCGCAGTAGTCACAGCAATTGGGGCTGGGTCCACTGTGTGCGATGCTCCTGCTAGCTTGGCAGCACGGATGACGTCATCTTGCTTAGTGTCAGCTGACACTCCCAGCCAATTTTGTTTCACCAAGGGGTATACTGCTTCTAAGTGTTCAGGTTGCCAGTGCCATAAGTCACACAGCTCTGGGTATTTAGCTGCTGCACAGCATACTTGCCTACTCTCCCGGAATGGCCGGGAGGCTCCCGAAAATTGGGTGACCCTCCCGGCCCCCCAGAAGAGCAGGCAAGTCTCCTGATTTCAGGGGTCCCCCCTGCCCGGCCGCCCACTTAGCAAGTAAAGTGGGCGGTCTGGGCAGGCAATGACGCGATTCTTGTTGAATCGCGTCATCATAGGCATGCCCCCTGCTGTATAATGCCTGTAATAGCGGCATTACACAGCGGGGGGCGTGGCTTACATGACGTGATACCAAAACCACGCCCCGTTCCACCTCCACCACGCCCCCGTTCCGCTTCTGGCCCGCCCCCCTCTAAACGTTACGTCACTGCCCGCCCCCCTGCTGAGCCGACTTGGCTTCTTTATTTGCTACCTGCATAACAATCTGCAGTTCCAAGGGATCATCCATTGTCATCATTCTGTATTCAGCCCGGTCAGTACTCCTGTGTCATCAGTCCCGATTTAGGGCCTAATTCAGCATTGATTGCTATTCAGAGAAATCGCAAATCGAGCGATTATCGATTGACTGCGCATGCGTATGCATTGCACATGCATGAGGGGTTTAGCAACAGAAAATGTGTAAAAAGTAGCCGCTGTTTGACTGAGAGGAAGCCGGCATTTCTGGGCAGAAACCTGACGTTTTCTGGGTGTTAGAAAAAATGCTGGCGTGCCTAGGCGTTTTTGGGGAGGGTCTCTGATGTCAGGACAGACCACTTCCAGGCTGTCTCAGTCACAGATTAGTAGCAGCCTCAGATCTACTCACATTTACTCACAGATCTACTCACTGCTCAGAAGGTAAAGTTTCTTCGATGTTCCGGAAATTGATACAATCGATTACAGATACCATTGGTTCCAGTTCAATATTATAGATACCATTGGTTCCAGTCTGATACTACACTTACCTGCAGTACCAATCTCTAGTGCTAGCCCAGGTGACCCAGTCAGATGGCCGCAACCGGCCCACCAGGTGCAGCAAAACACTCCGGTGGGGTAAGACTTCGCGCCCCTGGGTTTCATCAGCTACCTACTGCTAGTCACTGCATCTTCCTGCATTCTCTGAACATTTAATTAGTGACGTTTTTCGCCTAGGAAAAAAACCACACACACACTTTTTGCTTTTTTTACGATGAAATGGGATTTGCCCTATGCAATAGCAGGGCTATTTTTTCGCCTGGGTGAAACATTCGGCCAGCGAAAACACGGGCCATTTTCACTGAGTTTGAGGCATTTTTCGCCAATGCCTTTTCGCTAAAAAAAGAAGAAGTGAAAAGGCACTTGTGAAAATTGCTGCAATTGAATACTCAGCGGGGTAAAACACTGCTCTAGTCGCCAATAACCCAGACACGGGTCTGGAGACATCCATACACCAAATCCAGACAACAGGTGAGAGGTAAGAATGTTTGGAAATGCATTGTAATAGGCTGCTGTAAGGCCATCTGGGCCTGGAGATTTGTTGGTTTTCATGTGTTTAATGGACTGGGTTATTTCATCTATGGTAATGTTCACGCTCAGAGTTTCACAGAGAGCAGGAGATAGGTGAGGAGGATTACAGTTCAAAAGAAATTGTTGTATGGAGGACACATGATATGTGTGCAATGTATGCATGTGTGCAGTGTGTGTAGTGCCCCAGTAAGGTGGATAAATATTGGCAGTCTAGTGGCAATGCTATCTGTCCAGCTTCTGCTGTGAAATAGCGCTCGAGTCACCAAGGGAGGGACTGATATTGAATCCACAACACTGAAGATCCGAGCCACAGCTCGGCTTCCTCAGATGTCAGAAGTTCTGGTGGACTCAGTTTTCTAGAAACCGTGTCTGCACATCCTTAATTCAGAGAGACCATTGAAGCTTATTAATTAGTGGATGCAAAAAGGAAGGATGGGTAGAAGCTATAGCACTATAGTGCAAAAATGATGGACTGAAATAGAGGTGGTTGAATTAGGGTTGACTACTGTCTCATCTTCTCATCCCTCAGCACCCCAAACTCATATCATCTCTTCCTATAGTAACTCACTGATTGACAATCTGGGACACCACTACAGGAAATATCTATTGGCCCCACATCCCTCCCCAATTATTCCACTTTTCCATAATCCAGATTTTCCTCCGGCTGCTTCTACAAATTATGTTTTTCAATGGAAGACAGTGGCATCAGATACCTAAATTACCATAGTCAGGGCAATACTTTTCCCTCTTTTCCCTCTTTTTCAGATATCAAATCTAAGCTTGCCATTCCCTATAGGAATTTTTATCAGTTCCTTCAGTTTACATACTTTCAATCTAAAGTTAGACTCTATCTCTCTCACAGACCCCCTCACGACGCTTGAGGCCCTTTGCCTCATGCTGAGTACACACTGTCTGATATATCGGCCATTCTATTGAACGGCTGATGTCATTTTCTGCTGAGTACACCCCACCCAATGTACCTGTAATCCATCTAGTTTTGGGAGCATGGGTCTTCAAACTGCGGCCCTCCAGCTACTGCAGAACTACACATCCCAGCATGCCCTGTCTCAGTTTTAAGATGCATTAATAGCAAAACTGTGGCAGGGCATGCTGGGATGTGTAGTACCACAACAGCTGGAGGGCCACAAGTTGAAGGCCCATGCTATAAAGCATATGAATGGTTGCGTCCAGTTGTCACTGAATCTGCTGTATAAGCGGTGCCGAATCACAGCTCAAATAACAATGTAGTGGTCGGCTGTAAGTCCTGGAACACCCTGAAGTGTTGTGCCCACTTGGGATGTGCTAATAGCAAATGGCAGACTGCAAGCAGCCTGCGTGGCTTGCATGGATGCTCTGCTGCACTGCTGGACCACTGTAGGCAAAGTGGTGCTCTGCAGTGTGCACACAGGTAATCGGCCTCTAATTGGTCTCAGTCTGTCCCAAGATCGCAAATGTGGGATTCAACTGGAATATCCTGAGTGAATGCTGGATGGTATAACAAAGTGGGGGCCATTTCTCTAACCGGTTTCGCTCCAAAGTACTGGGAGCTTTTTCAAAGAAATGTTTTTTTTCTTTACATGGTATCTGGTCAAGGCTCAAGGAGTATTAAACTTTGTCAGCCTTTTTATAAATTTGGTTCTAGATCTATTGAGCCATTTAAGACTTTGAAGAAATGAAATCCAATGTCCTCTCAGCTTGATCTGCCTAGATCTTGAGAATACATAGCATTGTATTCTTCATTGCTGAAACCTGTTTATGCCTCAGATGTTTATTTCTAGGAAACAATCCGAACCCTGACCCTAATACTCTAACCAAACCACTAATCCAACACTTAAACTTAACCCTAATAACAGCACCCTAAAAGGGAAGACTAGATGGGCCAAATGGTTCTTATCTGCCATTAATTTCTATGTTTCTATATAACCTGCCTCCACCAGTGGTCGCTGATGATCATGCAGAATATGTTCTTTATTGTAAGTGGGCACAACCACATCATTATCTTGCGCATTAGAAAAGATGGCCACAAGAAACATCCTGGGTAACTGCAAGAGACCTCCATGCATGCAGTTTAAGTATAATTTTTCGTCAAGCCTTTCCCCACAGCCAGGGGCGTCAGAACGTTTTTAGGTTGGGGGGGGCAAGATATAGTCTCATTTTGGCGCCCCTAAATTGCTGAATCGCTAAAGGCCAGATCCACCTGAAATACACTGAGAAGGCCAGATCCACACTAAGGGGGTCATTAAGATCTGATCGCTGCTGTATGTTTTCACACAGTGGGCAATCAGGTATTAACGGCGCAGTGGCGTTGGACAGCAACAAAGGGTGTCGCTGGTCATCGAGGGGATGATGCGAAAAATCCGTTGGCACGGGCGTTTGCAAGGTGATTGACAGGAAGTGGCAGTTTGTGGGTGGAAACTGACCGTTTACTGGGAGTGTCCGGAAAACCGCAGGTGTGCCCAAGCGTTTTCAGGGAGGGTGTCTGGTGTCAGCTCCGGCCCGATCAGCCTGATGTGATCGCACTATAGGAGTAAGTCGTAGGCTGCGCAGAGACTGCACAAAGTGGATTTTAGTGGATTTTAGCAGCTCGGCGTACACATGCAGTCGAACACTTGCACGGCAAATATACACTACCCCTGGAGGTGGCGACTATTTGAACACAGAACAGCAAAATAAGCAGCTCAGCTCTCCCATGCCACTCTAGTTTCCCACCATGTGCCCCATGTAGCAGGGAGAGTAGGTCAAGCACTAGCAGTGACCAGTGCAGTGCTGGCGTCATGGTGACTGATAGTAGTGGCCATGGGAGTTACAGGGAGGGTGAAGGCAGGGACATAGACGGGGAGTTACAGGGAGGGTGAGGGCATGGGCGCTGACAGGGAGTTAGAAGGAGCATGAGGAGCACTGAGGGGGGAGTTACAGGGAGGGTGAGGGCAGAGATGCTGACGGGGCGTTACATGGCGGGTGAGGCAGGGACACTGATGGGTAGTTACATGGCGGGTGAGGGCAGGGACACAGACGGGGAGTTACAGGGAGGGTGAGGGCATGGGTGCTGACAGGGAGTTCGAAGGAGCATGAGGAGCACTGAGGGTCGAGTTACAGGAAGGATGAGGACTGGGACGCTGAGGGGAGAGTTACAGGGAGGGTGAGAGTAGGGATGCTGAGGGGGGAGTTAGAAGGAGGATGAGTGCACACTGAGGGGGGAGCTACATGGAGGGTGAGGGCAGGGATGCTGACGGGGAGTTACAGGGAGGGTGAGGGCATGGGTGCTGATGGGGTGTTAAAGGGAGGGTCAAGGCAGGGGCACTGAGGGGGGAGTTACAGGGAGGGTAAGGGCAGGGGCACCGAGGATGGACTTACAGGGAGTGAGGGAAGGGGCATATAAAAATAGCTTTATTAGAACAAATGAAATACTCTAAATCCAAGTGTGGATTAAACATTCACATACAGATTATAACATACGGAGAGCCACTACCCCCCCCCCCCCCCCCCGACTGCTGATTACCATATATTTGGAGTGTAAGTAGCGCCTCCTCTATTCTTTTGGAAGAGGCAGCAGCCTGTCACACATGGGATTCTGTCTGTGTGCTACGGCTATCAATTTGATTTAGAGCAGCCCACTGGGGAGGCGGAGCTCGGGACTCGGAGAGTACCTAGAGCTGCCTGAGATAGTGTGGTCTTCCTGGGCGGGTGAGCGGCACATCTCTTCATGCCGCCATCGCCACTGCTGCTCTGCCTGTGGTAAGTGAGACAGGCTCTGGCAGCAGCGGCAGCAACAGGCAGAACTGTGCGGCTCCCTCAGTAAGGAGGCAGAGAGGGGGGAGCTGCTTTTCATGAGGCATTTCTCAGCAAGGAGGTGTGACAGGGAGATAGAAAGTGTCAGGGAAATAGTGGCTTACAAAAAGACATTGGGTGACAGAAAAATAGTGGGTGACGGTGAGGGAGACAGGGAGATACTAGGTGATGGAGACACTGGGTGAAAGGTAGAGAGGGTGACAGGGAGAGAGAGCTACAGGGAGATAATGGGTGACATGGTGAGGGTGACGGGGGGATAGTGGGTGACATGGTGAGGGTGACGGGGGGATAGTGGGTGACATGAGGGTGATGGGGGGATAGTGGGTGACATGGTGAGGGTGACGGGGGATAGTGGGTGACAGCGAGGGTGACAGGTGGATAGTGGGTGACATGGTGAGGGTGACGGGGGGATAGTGGGTGACATGGTGAGGGTGACGGGGGGATAGTGGGTGACATGAGGGTGATGGGGGGATAGTGGGTGACATGGTGAGGGTGACGGGGGATAGTGGGTGACAGCGAGGGTGACAGGTGGATAGTGGGTGACATGGTGAGGGTGACGGGGGGATAGTGGGTGACAGTGAGGGTGACAGGTGGATAGTGGGTGACATGGTGAGGGTGATGGGGGGATAGTGGGTGACAGTGAGGGTGACAGGTGGATAGTGGGTGACATGGTGAGTGTGACAGGGGGATAGTGGGTGACAGGGGGATAGTGGGTGACATGGTGAGGGTGAGAGGTGGATAGTGGGTGACATGGTGAGGGTGACAGGGGAATAGTGGGTGACATGGTAAGGGTGACAAGGGGATAGTGGGTGACAGAGGGATAGTGGGTGACATGGTGAGGGTGAGAGGTGGATAGTGGGTGACTGTGAAGGTGACAGGGATAGTGGGTGACAGGGGGATAGTGGGTGACATGGTGAGGGTGAGAGGTGTATAGTGGGTGACATGCTAAGGGTGACAGGGGAATAGTGGGTGACATGGTGAGGGTGAGAGGTGGATAGTGGGTGACATGGTGAGGGTGACAGGGGGATAGTGGGTGACATGGTGAGGGTGACAGGGGGATAGTCGGTGACATGGTGAGGGTGATGGGGGGATAGTGGGTGACATGGTGAGGGTGACGGGGATAGTGGGTGACATGAGGGTGACGGGGGGATAGTGGGTGACATGGTGAGGGTGACAGGTGGATTGACCCCTTCTCATGGGTTAATGTTAAGAGCAGAAAGTAACTACAGCAATTAGTTTAAAGGCAAAACCTGTTTTTGTATTTAAACTAATTGTTGCTTGATTGTGGTGGCTCCCGCAAATTGTTGGTTATTACATTTGGCCCTTAGTGGCAAATTTAAAAAAATGGTAAGTCTTTGCATTTGTTGAATTTCCAAGGCCTAAACTCTAAAATAAAATCTAGTTTCTGCTCCTAGAAATCTGTAATACTTTCATGGTTGGGCAGCAACATTGCAATCAAACTTAAAATGGGAGACATTTGTATATCACCCCCTGCGATCTCCCGTTACATTAGACGGGAGGTAGGGGGCAATAACATTTGAATATCGCCCTTTGTCTGATTGATGGCATCCAGCCTTGCATTATTTTCTGTGCTTGTTTCCAAATGTAAATACCTGTACAGTCTGGTGCTATAGAAATGCATGTAGATAATAATAATAATAATAATAATAATGTTATAGAGTATGCTGCACTACATAATAATAAGTAGCATAGCATGAGATACTTATAGATATATGCAAAGAAGAATATGCAAAGACTCAGTGGCATGCGGTGAGGTCAGTGGCTGGTGAGGCACTACAGCTATAATGTCCACCGAATCCTGACAATGACCCCTACCGCCGCTGAGCCAATGCCCGCTACTGCCTCTGAGCCGATGCCCGCTGCCACCGCCAATGGCTTACAAACTCAGCCACCATCAACTAACCCAGCCCTCCGCCACTAATTTGCATCTCAGTCTGATGCCGCCAATGCCCGCTGCCTGCCTGCTCATCATAAAAAAATAAAAATTAGTGTTTGGGACTGGGAAGGGAGTGGGAGGAGGACATGAATGCAATTTTGTTGTCCAGAGCTTCCATTAACTTGATGGAGAAGGGTATGAATGGGTTAAAAAATAAAAATAAAAATGCATGAGGTCTTCCCTCCTAAGTATAACCAGCTTCGGGCTCTTTGAACCGGTCCTGGTTGTTTAAATACTGGGAAAAAATTGGACAGGGGTTCCCCATATTTAGACAACCAGCACCAAGCTCTTAGTCCGGTCCTGGTTCCAAAAATATGGGGGACAAAATATGTAGGGGTCCCCCGTATTTTTAAAACCAGCACCGGGCTCCACTAGCCAGGGACATAATTCCACAGCCGGGGGACACATTTATGTAGGTCCCTGCGGCCGTGCCATTACCCCCCCAACTAGTCACCACTGGCCGGGGTTACCTGGAGGAGCAGGGACCCCTTAAATCAAAGGGTCCCCCCCTCCAGGCACCCAAGGGCCAGGGGTGAAGCCCGAGGCTGTCCCCAGCACCCCTGGGCGGTGGATGCCGGGCTGATAGCCATAAGTGTGTAAAAAAAGAATATTTTTGTTGTTGTGGAACTACAAGGCCCAGCAAGCCTCCTCCGCTTGCTGGTACTTGGAGAACCTTAAGTACTAGCATGCGGGTAAATAACTGGTCTGCTGGTACCTGTAGTTCTACAACAACAAAAAATACCCAATTAAAACACAACACACACACCGTGAAAGTCAAATTTTATTATAACACACTTACACACTCACACATACTTACCTACCTCCCACGCCGATCACGTCCACTTGTCCAGTAGAATCCAATAGGGGGACCTGTAAAAATGAGAGATTACTTGCCTACATCCCACGCCGATCACGTCCACTTGTCCAGTAGAATCCAATAGGGGGACCTGTAAAAATGAGAGAGATTACTTGCCTACATCCCAAGCCGACCACGTCCACTTGTTCATGTAGAATCCCGTACCTGTAAAACAAGTAATTTAGACATAAAAACTTCAATCCACAGGAGGGGGGAAAAGGAAGAGAGAAAGAGAGACCTGCTGCTGCTGCTGCGTGTGGACGAAGCCGGAGGAGGACAGGGGAGAGCCGCCTGGTGCCTGTTAGCGGGAGGGTAGGACGGAGCCGGCAGAGACGGACAGGAGAGAGCCGCCCAGAGGAGAAGTGCCTGTGAGCGGGAGGGGGGGACGGAGCCGGCGGAGGAGGACAGGGGAGAGCAGCACTCACTGCACAGCCACCGCTGCTCCCGTCCCAACGTCCGCTTTGCGCCGCGTTTGGGTGATTGGACAGTGGATCCAGTGCTGGATCCGCTGTCCAATCACAGGTGCCTCACTGACATGGGGGTGGTGTCCCTGTCAACGAGGCACTTTTTTCAGTGCCGCTTTCTCCATGTTTTTCAATGGGCTTTTATAGCCCTGTGCTAGGCTCCACCCCCCGCACTGTCCCCGTTCTTATTATGTATGGGAGGCACCGCTATCAGTGCCTCCCAAAGTCACTTAACACACAAAAAACAAACTGCATTACATCTAGAATAGGAGTGGGCAAAATACGGCCCGCGGGCCGGATGCGGCCCACAAACCGATCCTGTCCGGCCCACTGCCTCCCACCAGCGAGCAATGACAAGCGGCCCGAACGGCTGAGCTGCTTGTCATTGCTCTGAGCTGCAGTACCTCCAAGCTGCCGGCGGCGCCTCTCTCCCCTGCTGCTGCGTTGTAGCAGCCTCCTCCCTCCCTCCTCCAGAGTCCCCAGTGACAAAGGGGCGGAGCTATGTGCCTAGGAGGGGGCGGGGCTACACGGGACCTCAGGGGGCGGAGCTACACGGGACAAGAGCCAGACTTGTACAGAATAGATCCATCCTTCCTGCCACTGCCAGCCAGCCAGATCAGTAAAGTTAATGGGAAAAGTGAGTGAGAGAAAGAAAGGTGTGTGTGTGTGTGTGATAGTGTGCGTATATTTGTGTGTGCGGGCAGTGGCGTCAGTCTGTTTTTAGGTTTGGGGGAGAGATCTTTAGCTCTCGCTGTACCAACCCCTCCCGTGTTCTGTCACCGCGTCACCCCCGTGTTCTGTCACCGCGTCACCCCCGTGTTCTGTCACGTATAACCCCCCCGTGTTCTGTCACTGTCACCCCCCCATGTTCTGTCACTGTCACCCCCCCCGTGTTCTGTCACCCCCCCGTGTTCTGTCACCGTGTCACCCCCCCCGTGTTCTGTCACCGTGTCACCCCCCCCCCCCGTGTTCTGTCACCGTGTCACCCCCCCCCGTGTTCTGTCACCGTGTCACCCCCCCCCGTGTTCTGTCACCGTGTCACCCCCCCGTGTTCTGTCACCGTGTCACCCCCCCGTGTTCTGTCACCGTGTCACCCCCCGTGTTCTGTCACCGTGTCACCACCCCCCCCCGTGTTCTGTCACCGTGTCACACACCCCGTGTTCTGTCACCGTGTCACCCCCACCGTGTTCTGTCACCGTGTCACACACCCCGTGTTCTGTCACTGTCACCCCCCCCTCCCCGTGTTCTGTCACCGTGTCACACCTTGCCCCAGGGGCCATAAGACACTGGATAATTTGCTTGCTGCACAATAATTATCCTAAATAAAATGTTAATGTGTAAAAGGGGGCTCTACCTGCTGTAATGTGTAAAAGGGGCTCTACCTTCCATACTGTGTAAAAGGGGCTCTATCTGGTGTAATGTGTGTAAGTGGCGCTGTGTGGCGCAATTTGAATAATGGAGACTATTGTGCAGACTAATATGAATCTGTATTTTTTGCCCACACCCCTTCCACATGAAGCACGTCCCTATATTTTTGGCAAGTGGGGGGAGCTTCTATTTTGTATGTGGCCCTCGGATACTGACAGGAAATGTCAAGTGGCCCCTCAGCTGAAATAATTGCCCACCCCTGATCTAGAAGATACTTATAACACAGAATATGTGTCATAAGTATCTTCTTTGTATTATGTTACTAATTAATAACAGGGGAGGCATTGCCTCCCCTTCCTCCCCTGACTGCACGTCCCTGCAAAGAATATAAAAGGGCAGTTACTAACTTTAAAATGAGCCTCATGCAGATGTAGTTGCAATCAGCTGAAATACGCAAACCTGTTGATTTTTTCTTACTACGCAAGCATGCATCCGATAAGCACTGCACATGCGCAGAGATTGAATTGCGATGGAGGTTGCAATGAGGGATAAGTTGCAAAGGGAGTTACAACGTCTCAGGGTAGTATAGGGGAGTGGTTGACCAAACACAGGCATCATGGCAGTTCAGATGGCATTTTCTGGGCATGCATAAATTAGCAGTTGTGCTCTCACTTGCTGCTGGAGAGACCTCCGCTTCCTATGAGAGCTGCTCAGCCTGCGTATTTTTAAAGGCACTCAAACTCTGTGCAATGACCCGATCTGCAACAATAGTACTGATGTTTCTGCAATTGTACGCCGTTGGATGGAAATAGAAGAGGCAGCAATGGGGGTCCCTATGCTCAGGTTAGCTTCTGCTCATATTAGCTAAACTCGCAATTGTGGGCGGCAAAAGATTACAACAATGCGCATGTGCAAAGGGGCCATTGCGATCTAGCTCATAATGAGGATTTCATGGAGAAGTGACAGGAAGGAAGTGTAAATGTAGTGTTTAGGAGTGGTTGACAAAATGGGGCATGTATCTGCTGATGGCTGCGAGCATGTACGTGCAAAAACATGGTGTCTGAGTCGCTACTGCTGTGTCCAGTCTGTGTAGCCATAGATCAAACCTTACCCTCGATGTTTCTTGTTTTTGTGTATAGGCACAGGGGCGTAACTAGAACTTTGGAAATCCCATAGCAAAATCTTGAAAGCGTCCCCCCCCCCCCCCCCCAACACACACACACACACACACACACACTTCCCCCCGCCATTGTCACTACAATGCTCCTTATTGGAGCTGGAGAGAGAGAGTGAGGGGAGTGAGAGAGAGAAAGAGAGAGAGAGAGACACACACTCACACTCAGGGGGTGTTTGGGGAGAGAGAAAGAGGATCAAGGAAGAGAGGGAGACAGAGGGGGGTCAGGGAGAGAGAGATTGAATGGGATGAGGGGGGAAGAGGGCATCAGGGAGAGAGACAGGGTGTCAGAGAGAGAGAGAGCGGGGAGGAGGAAGAGAGAGAGGGAGGGGATCGAGCAAGAGTGTCAGGGAGGGAGGGAAGGAGAGAGAAAGAGGGGAGCAAAAGAGAGTGACAGGGTGTCAGGGAGGAAGAGAGTGTCAGGGAGAGAGAGAGATAGACAGTGTCAGAGAGAGGGAGAGAGAGACAGTGTCAGGAAGAGACAGACAGTGGGGCCTATGTATCAAAAATGTGATAAGTTTCGACATTTTTTTCGTCACTTATCTTATATTGTTTTTCGATTTTTTTCCCCCGACATATGTATAATTTTTTTTAATCGAAGATGTGATTGCGATAAAAGTCCCAAAATGCGATAATTATCACTCTACTTTTAGTTTTCAGTCATTTTATCGCATTTTGAAAAAATTAAATGAATTGTGCATGCTCTGTTTCACAGCCAGACATGCACAGTGAGTTCCTTGGTGGCGTTCAACACATACCTGACCTACAGCAGTAAAGAGTAGCTAGTTTACTATGGGACACTTATTAGAAAACTGAAAGGGGAGGGAACTTTTACAAAGTCAATATGATTGGTTATTCCAATGACTGTTATAAACATGTTACTAACATGAAATTCAACTGGCCCTTAGTAGTGTGTGCTGTTTACTTCCAATAGAACAATTAAGAGTCTCACAAACAAAACATCTATATATATATATATATACACACACACACACACACACACACGTATATGTATATATATATATTATATACATACTGTATGATTTATATATATATATTATATATATATATGAGATAATTTTTATATGTATATACAGTAATCTAAATCTCAAGCAAACATCATATAGAAAATATTAGTAAATTTTTAAATGAGTTCAATATATATATATATATATAGGAGATATTTTTAGTATATTCTTTTCATAAAAAAGTAAATTTAGAGGTGGAACTACAAAAACAATCATGGCCTATTGCTAAACTCGCCAGTAAAAGCTGGCGAAAACAAGACATGAAAAGTTTCAGACAATTTTACGATAATACAAAGATACATAAGGTTCCCATTCATTTTCAATAGAGGTTGGAAAAGTAAAAAAAAAAATGCGAAAAGTAGATTTTGCGGAACCCCCCCCCCGATAAGTAAAATCGAAAAACTTACATACATACAGACGATACTTAAAAAAATGCAAAAAGTATAATTTTTTTTTATTTATCTCATTTTTTAACGCAAAAAACTGTTGATACAGAGAGGTAAAGAATGATAGGGTCAGGGAGAGAGACAGTGTTGGGAGAAAGAGACAGTGCCTGAGAGATAGAGAAAGTGTCAGGGAGAGAGAAAGGCAGTGTCAGGGAGAGAGAGAGAGAGAGGGGGGGGGGGGTGGACAGTATCAGGGAGAGGGAGGGAAAGAGTGTCAGAGAGTGAGAGAGACAGTGTCAGGGAGGGAGTGAGGGAGGGGGGACAGTATCAGAGAGAGAGGGAGAGAGAGGGAGAGAGCAACAGTGTCAGCCAGAGAGAGAAGGGCAGTATCGGAGAGAGAGACTACAATTATATGCAAATACTACGCTGCTGCTGTGTGCTGTGTATCTATAAGCTGCTCTGAATGTAAAGTAAACCAGTAAGAAAGATACAATAACAGAGTGCTTGGAAATGTGTCAAATTCAGTGGCGTAAGTTTGTCCCAGTTGCCCGGAGGCAAGAAAAATATTGGTGCCCCCCCATAAATATATATATATATATATATATATATATATATATATATATAGTCCAAGGAAAAGATACGGCACTCCAGGACTTAATGAAACATGCCTAAAGCAACGTCAAAAAAGCTGTCAGCGCAGCATAGTACAGTCAACGTTTCATTTAATTTCTTACATTTCGTCAGGATATTGTCCTGACGAAATTTAAGAAATTAAATGAAACGTTGACTGTACTAGGCTATACTCATAACATTACCAGATAGAATCTGAATCAAAATATCATATCTGGATTAAAGCGTAAAAATCACAGTTACTACCAATACATATTGTAAGTGAGGTGATCATTAAGGCCCCTGGGTTTAACAGTATCCAACACCTGAATCCATTTTGTCTCAATCTGTAACAGCCTCTTATGCCGATCACCATAAGAGGCTGTGATTTTTACGCTTTAATCCAGATATGATATTTTGATTCAGATTCTATCTGGTAATGTTATGAGTATAGCCTTATATGTACATAGCTTTAGTGACGTTATGAAATGCCCTTTTAAATTGTACTTGAAGGTTGTTTATGATTGCTCTTTATGCACTGTGCACTTTATTCTGTGTTGGTAATTATGAGTTTAGATAATATTGTGTTTTTCTAATTGCTTTAGATATGTGGTGGTATTGTTAATCTTTGTTTCCAAACGGGTTGCCATGGATACTGTACGCTACTTTTAGCGTTTGTTACCAGCTCTACTAGGTTGCTATGGTAATGGCCACGGAAGCCGGTAAGCTCCGTGTGAGAGAAGTGATACGTCTGCTGATTGGTTCTACAGTGAAGTGTACTATGGCATGCACCGCTATTGGTGTGAGTCATATTTGTTGGCCCGGAGTCTGTTACAGGTTGCTAAGGCAACCGGACGCAATGTGTTCTCGTATGTGGACTTCCGGGGGGAGTGTGTTCACACTGACTACACTGATTACACTGATTAGACAGCTGGGAACTTGGTGTGGCGCGCGCTCGTTTGGCAACATGGAGGGGTATATAAGGTATGTCTTTGTCATTTGTTATGTGTTATGTGTATCCTGATGACGGGTTGAAATAAACTCGAAACGTTGACAAGAGGACTCTGTTTATTAGTTCTGTGTGAGACCAGTGAGTGCCGTCCTTTGGTATACCTATATATATATATATATATATATTTATTTGCCCCTACATAGCAAGCCTGCAGTTTCTAACTACATGAAGCCACTACAAAACCGAGATCTATGTAGGGGTCCAGCCACACACTACATAGATCTGCTCAGTCACTCACAATGCTGATCATTTCTCTGACAATTAATTTGCAAGTGTCATATCCAGGATTAGAACCCACAACCTATTACACTGGAAGCAGATACATTACTGATGGAGATATCTGCTCATGCATAGTAAGTATGAGAATTCTAACTATATGAAGTTACTTGTAATTGTCAGAGAAATAACTTCATATAGTAAGAATTCTCATGTTTCCTTTATAGGAGCAAATGGCTTCATCAGTAAGGTGTCTGCTTCCAGTATATCTATAATAAAGAGGGTGTGATTTGTAAGGTGTAGTGACTAGTGGGGAAGTCAGCTACGGAAGAAGTACCGGCTGCTGTCAATTAACTTAATTGATTAATGTAGCTGAACACATGGAACAGGAGAAGAGGTGCTCCCCTTCAAAGCAGGAGCCCGGCGGCAGCTGACTCCGTTGCCTCCCAGAGTTCTGCCTCTGGTCAAATTGTACAAACAACTCAAACTGATTCCTACAAGAATTTAGAATGCTACATAAAACACAATACCTGTAATAAAAGAGGATGTGATTAATAATAATGTTTGCAGCTCTTTTGTAGAATATTTATGTTTTGTAGGTGTACAACGCAGGTTCCACAAACAAAGCGCGATGAAGGGGTTTGCAGATTGAGGCAGTATCTTCACTTATACCCCTTCCAGACATCCTCCAAAATCCCGGGTTTTTGCACATGAACGCGCATCAACTCAGAGCATACATAAGGGTGAAGCTGGTTTTATACTTTTAGGAAGAACCTGTGGAAAACACCTTGCATGAAGATTTCTGGAAAATTGTGGTGTGAGATGGGTAAATGAACAGTTAAATCAAATCTATGCATTTACATTCCATACAAATTAGAAAGGGCTCATTAAATGACACCAAACTTCTTAAGTATCTGGAAATAGTTACAGCAAAATCAGTACGGAGTGATGCCTTATTTCAATATTATCATGCTGCTGGGATAAAATCCTGCATTTTTTATTTTTATTTGACATTGATTACTCTAGTTTTAAAACCCAATAGCTGACTATCCAGTTACCTTCTAATTAATATAATAAACAATTTTTCAAATAAATAACGGACTCAACATTGTTATAACTTTACTGTAAATTAAATCCAGCTACAAGGTGCAATATTGTACAGTGATAAAACCATGTTGCTCTATACTGTAAAGTGTAGACAGATTTAGGAAAGGGGGATCTTATCTCACATCTACAGTAAGTGCCAGTGTTGAAATAAAGCTGCCCAATTTGTGCGCAATAAATGAAAAAGCAGAGTATTGTACTTGAACACTATGCATTGCAACATGTTTTTCAAAATATCAAATTTGCAAGTTCTAGTTGTATTTGTTCCAATCTCTGGGGCCTTTTAATTAATGTATTTACCCCTCGAAAAATCATTGGGAAACATTGTTTTCCACATTATAAGTATACTGCTATTTAGAAGAAGGATTTGATTTTTATTAAACCTGAATACACGCAAAAACAGCCTGGAAGGGATTAACTTTATGTCACCTAATACCATAATACTTGACCAAAAATATAAATAGTGAATCCTTTCCTATTTATATATATGGTACTAATTCATATCACATATCAATCGAAAATATAATCCATATAACATAACAATCCCAATACCGTGCTCTCCAAATGTTGATAATACAAGACTCCCTTCTAATTCAAACAAAGGATATAACTTCTTCTTGCCAATATTCACTGGTATCTCTCAGAATGCCCGTGGCATTATGTAAAAACAGAGAGAAGAGGAACAGGCCGGGGCAGACGCAGGGACAACAGGATACACAAGTAATAGTAGGGCAGGTAACAGATCCGACCCAACGTGTTTCAACCGGTTTGGTCTTATTCAAGGCAGTGTATTTGTGCACTGCTTTTGACCATTAACTGTCTGGTGATATTGTGATTATGGATAGGCATGTCTTTAATACAGAGCTGCAGTATCCTGCTGAATGTATACAGGAATATGTGGCATGGCTAAAGTTGTTAGCATTGCAGTGTGACTGTGCTGCCCCCACAGTTGAATTGATATGGGACAGACTCGTTTGTAGTACAGTGCATCCAGAAAGTATTCACAGCGCTTCACTTTTTCCACATTTTGTTATGTTACAGCCTTATTCCAAAATTAATTTTTTCCCTCAAAATTCCAAACACAATACCCCATAATGACAATGTGAAAAAAGTGTTTTTGATATTTTTGCAAATTTATTAAAAATAAGAAACTAAGAAATCTCATGTACATAAGTATTCACAGCCTTTGCTCAATACTTTGTTGATGCACATTTGGCAGCAATTATAGCCTCAAGTCTTTTTGAATATGATGCCACAAGCTTGGCACACCTATCTTTGGGCAGTTTCGCCCTCTCAAGCTCCATCAGGTTGGATGGGAAGGATCAGTGCACAGCCATTTTCAGATCTCTCCAGAGATGCTCAATGAGATTCAAGTCTGGGCTCTGGCTGGGCCACTCAAGGACATTCAAGGAGGCTGTGTGCTTAGGGTCGTTGTCCTGCTGAATGATAAACCATCACCCCAGTCTGAAGTCAAGAGCAGTCTGGAGCAGGTTTTCATCCAGGATGTCTCTGTACATTGCTGCATTTATCTTTCCCTCTATCCTGACTAGTCTTCCAGTTCCTGTTGCTGAAAACATCCCCACAGCATGATGCTGCCACCACCATGCTGTAGGGATGGTATTGGCCTAGTGATGAGCGGTGCCTGGTTTCCTCCAAACATGACACCTGGCATTCACGCCAAAGAGTTCAACCTTTGTCTCATCAGACCAGAGAATTTTGTTTTTCATGGTCTGAGAGTCCTTCAGGTGCATTTTGGCAAACTCCAGGTAGGCTGCCATGTGCTTTTTACTAAGGAGTGGCTTCCGTCTGGCCACTCTACCATACAGGCCTGATTGGTGGATTGCTGCAGAGATGGTTGTCCTTCTGGGAAGGTTCTCCTCTCTCCACAGAGGAATGCTGTAGCTCTGACAGAGTAACCATCGGGTTCTTGGTCACCTTCCTGACTAGGGCCCTTCTCCCCCGATCGCTCAGTTTAGATGGCCGGGCAGCTCTAGGAGGAGTCCTGGTGGTTCTGAACCTCTTCCATTTATGGAAAATGGAGGCCACTGTGCTCATTGGGACCTTCAAAGCAGCAGATATTTTTCTGTACCCTTCCCCAGCTTTGTGCCTTCGAGACAATCCTGTCTCGGAGGTCTACAGACATTTCCTTTGACTTAGTTTGTGCTCAGACATGCACTGTCAAGTGTGGGACCTTATATAGACAGGTGTGTGCAGTGCTTAAAGTGGTCCTAGGAAGGTGGTGGAACTCACCTCCCCAGCCCCTGCTTTGTAGGTGCCATATCACTAGCCGCTCCCCGTCTTGACCACATGGCAGAAGCCATGCCCCTATCTTCTCCCCATCTTGCCCATCTTGCAAAACATACATTTTCTGCTGCTCCACTCTGCCAGTTCTTTGATTGGCTGCCTCTAGTTTACTGATTCCCCTATAAAATACTTCTGACACAATTCCATTAACAGAACTGCACCAACATACATCTCTTCTCTTCTCCTACAATATCTCCCGACTCGCACATCCGTTCTGCATGAGATCTGCGTATATCACACAGTCGCAGTTACAGGACTTTTTGTGTGCAGCACCCACTCTGTGCAATGCCCTCCCATGCACAAGACTTTCCTCAAGTCTCCAAACTTTTAAGTGTTCCCTGAGAACTCAGGCAGTTTATCATATTCCAGAACCACCATTACCTCCATAAGCTATCTTACCCAATAACCTTCTACACAGTCCACACATAACTTTACATATTTTCTCTTTCTACACTCCCACATCCCATTGTCTCCAGACCAACATTTCTGTGTAACTGGATCATACAGCCCACCAAATACCTCTGCAAACTGGCTAGACTTGTATTACAGTATGTGTTGGCCGGATCTAGCTTGGAGCAACAGAGGAGGGTGAGTGTCCCTGAGGTACCCAGCCAAAAGGGACCCCCAAAACACATATCATCGCCCTAGAGTATCATATTTTTTACAGCACCCCTAGACCAAACGTTTTTTGAGAAATTTAGGAAACTATTTTTTTTATTAAATAAATTATGTTTTTATATCATCCTTAGGTTCAATTATGTGGTGAGGAACAATATTTGCTTCTGTTTGTCCACATATTTTATGATTGGCAGCCACCAGCACTGGTTTTGCCTTTTACATTGACAATAAATAGTTTGATGTGGTCCCAGACCACCAACATGAGGCACGCCTGCACGTGTCCCGCGGCACCCCAGCGTTCCACAGCACACCACAGCCCTAGCCTATTATATCCCTCACACAGCTCTTCCTCCTGACACAGTTTATACCTCACACATGTTATCCCAGATATTGCTCTCCCCACCTAACACATTTTATACCTCACACAGAGTTTACCCCTGGCACATCCCTCACACACCTGTCTCCCTCCCACTCACATTTTATCCCTCACACATTTTATCCCAGATATTGCTCTCCCCACCTAACACATTTTATACCTCACACAGAGTTTACCCCTGGCACATCCCTCACACACCTGTCTCCCTCCCTGACACATTTTATCCCTCACACATTTTATCCCAGATATTGCTCTCCCCACCTAACACATTTTATACCACACACAGAGTTTACCCCTGACACATCCCTCACACACCTGTCTCCCTCCCACTCACGTTTTATCCCTCACACATTTTATCCCAGATATTGCTCTCCCCACCTAACACATTTTATACCTCACACAGAGTTTACCCCTGACACATCCCTCACACACTTGTCTCCCTCCCTGACACATTTTATCCCACACACAGCTCTCCCCACAAGCACATTTTATCCATGACACAGCAGCAACTCCCGCAACACATATAATACCACTCACAGATCCCCCCTCCTGACATTTAATCCCTGGGCTGGCATATATAATCTCTGACACAGTTTCCCCCTCCCCAGCACATGTAATCCCTGACTCAACTCCCACCTTCCCAGCACATGTAATCCCTGACACAACCCCCCCCCCCTCCCCAGCACATATAATCCGTGAAACAGCTCGCCTCTCCCCAGCACATGTAACATACCCTCCAACATTTTACACATAAAAATCGGTACAAATTATGAAAGGGGGCGTGGACACGACCCTTTTCCTATACTTTCAATGGAAGTTTGGAGAGCCAAAAATCGGTACAGACCATAAAAAAAAGGTACTGTACCTGCTAAAAAGGTACAGTTGGAGGGTATGATGTAATCCTTGACACAGCTCGCCCCTCCCCAGCACATGTAATCACTGACACAGCTCGCCCCTCCCCAGCACATGTAATCCCTGACACAGCTCCCCCCTCCCCAGCACATGTAATCCCTGACGCAGCTCCCCCCTCCCCAGCACATGTAATCCCTGATGCAGCTCCCCCCTCCCCAGCACATGTAATCCCTGATGCAGCTCCCCCCTCCCCAGCACATGTAATCCCTGATGCATCTACCCCCTCCCCAGCAAATGTAATCCCTGACACAGCTCCCCCCTCCCCAGCACATGTAATCCCTGACATAGCTCGCCCCTCCCCAGCAAATGTAATCCCTGACGCAGCTCGCCCCTCCCCAGCACATGTAATCCCTGACGCAGCTCCCCCCTCCCAGCAAATGTAATCCCTGACACAGCTCCCTCCTCCCCAGCACATGTAATCCCTGACACAGCTCCATCCTCCCCAGCACATGTAATCCGTGAAACAGCTCGCCTCTCCCCAGCACATGTAACATACCCTCCAACATTTTACACATAAAAATCGGTACAAATTATGAAAGGCGGCGTGGCCACGGGTAAAGGGGGCGTGGACACGACCCTTTTCCTATACTTTCAATGGAAGTTTGGAGAGCCAAAAATCGGTACAGACCATAAAAAAAAGGTACTGTACCTGCTAAAAAGGTACAGCTGGAGGGTATGATGTCATCCTTGACACAGCTCGCCCCTCCCCAGCACATGTAATCCCTGACACAGCTCGCCCCTCCCCAGCACATGTAATCCCTGACGCAACTCCCCCCTCCCCAGCACATGTAATCCCTGATGCAGCTTTCCCCTCCCCAGCATATGTAATCCCTGATGCAGCTCCCCCCTCCCCAGCACATGTAATCCCTGATGCATCTACCCCCTCCCCAGCAAATGTAATCCCTGACACAGCTCCCCCCTCCCCAGCACATGTAATCCCTGACACAGCTCGCCCCTCCCCAGCAAATGTAATCCCTGACACAGCTCCCCCCTCCCCAGCACATGTAATCCCTAACGCAACTCCCCCCTCCCCACCACATGTAATCCCTGACGCAACTCCCCCCTCTCCAGCACATGTAATCCCTGATGCAGCTCCCCCCTCCCCAGCACATGTAATCCCTGATGCAGCTCCCCCCTCCCCAGCACATGTAATCCCTGACGCAGCTCGCCCCTCCCCAGCACATGTAATCCCTGACACAGCTCCCCCCTCCCAGCAAATGTAATCCCTGACACAGCTCCCTCCTCCCCAGCACATGTAATCTGTGACACAGCTCCACCCTCCCCAGCACATGTAATCTGTGACAAAGCTCGTCCCTCCCCAGCACATGTAATCTCTGACACAGCTCCCCCCTCCGCAGTACATGTAATCCCTGACGCAGCCCCCTCTCCCCAGCACATGTAATCCCTGACACAGCTCCCCCCTCCTCAACACATGTAATCCCTGACACAGCTCCGCCCTCCCAAGCACATGTAATCCCTGACGTAGCTCCCCCCTCCCCAGTACATGTAATCCCTGACACAGCTCCCCCATCACTAGCACATGTAATCCGTGAAACAGTTTGCCCCTCCCCAGCACATGTAATCCCTGACACAGCTCCCCTCTACCCAGCACATGTAATCCCTGACACAGCTCTCCCCTCCCCAGTACGTGGAATCCCACTCACAGCTCCCCCACTCCCCAGCACATGTAATCCCTGACACAGCTCCCCCCTCCCCAGCAGTGTAATCCCTGACACAGCTCCCCCCTCCCCAGCAGTGTAATCCCTGACACAGCTCCCCCCTCCCCAGCCGATGTAATCCCTGACACAGCTCCCCCCTCCCCAGCAGTGTAATCCTTGACACATCTCCCCCCTCCCCAGCCGATGTAATCCCTGACACAGCTCCCCCCTCCCCAGCAGTGTAATCCCTGACACAGCTCCCCCCTCCCCAGCAGTGTAATCCCTGACACAACCCCCCCCCCCCTCCCCAGCACATGTAATCCCTGACACAGCACACAACATTACTCCCTCCCTCTCCCACCACCCCCCTCTTTCCTACCTTTCTCTTGTGCCGGTACTCTCATCACTTGCCCCTGCCATTGAGAGCCACTAACGGCGTCAGCGTAGGCCTCCTCCTGTCCTCTGTGCTCTTACACAGCAGGAGAGACGGACATGTGGTGATGACGCTTCATCGTCCATTCCCGCCGCCGCGGCCAGCACCATTGGAGGGGGCCTTCCGGAGGCGGGCTATAAGGTAGTCACTACTAGTGCTGGCCACCCATCCCATCTATTAGTGGGTGACACGGCACACAGTCAGAGGCGGGAACGGCATAGTCAGGCAGAGCTGCCCCTACAGTCACATGGCCGGGTAAAGTGGGCTGGAGGTGGTAGAACTAGTTCCACCTCCCAATACAACTGACGGAATACAGTTCCGCCCCGTTCCGGCCCACTTTAGCCCCTGGGTACAGTATGTGCCTTTCCAAATCATGCCTAATCAACTGAATTTACCAAAGGTGAACTCCAATTAAGCTGTAGGAACATCTCAAGTATGATCAGTGGAAGCAGGATGCACCTGAGCTCAATTTTGAGCTTCATGGCAATGGCTGTGAATACTTATGTACATGTGATTTCTTAGTTTTTTATTTTTAATAGATTTGCAAAAATCTAAAAAAAACCTTTTTTTTACATTGTCATTATCGGGTATTGTGTATAGAATTTTTAGGGAAAAAATAATTTTTTTCCAGTTTGGAATAAGGCTGTAACATAACAAAATGTGGAAAAAGTGAAGCGCTGTGAATACTTTCCTGATCCACTCTATTTATTAAGCCTTGGATGGAGATAAAGTGGACGGAAATTAAGTACCAGCCACCAGCTCCTAACTGCCATGTTACAGGCCGTGTTTGAAAAATGACAGTTAGGAGCTGATTTGTTGGCACTTTATCTCCATTCACTTTTTCTCCATCCAAAGCTTAGTAAATAGACCCCTTAGTCATGTAGGCTTGTGGCACCTTTTCATTCACCAAAGCTGTCCAAAGCTCCACCCCTGCTCATGGTAAGCTCTGCCCTCGGCCATCTGAAAGTTTGCCACCAGTGCGGGAGCCAGCTGGTCGCGCTAAACTCCAACTCTGGCTGCACTAAGCTCCATCCCTGGCCATCAGAAGCTATGTAACAATGTGGAATTCCCTGGTCTCACTTAGCTCCGACCCCAGTTGTGCTAACCTCTAGCCCCGACCACCTAAAAATGTGTCACCAAGCTCTGCCCAACCTGGCCATCCGAAGAACCTAAGGTTTGGTATGACTCATTAGATATACACCAGAATATCTCACTACCTGGATACCCTGGACCCTGGACCACTACAGCATTGGATCTCTTCAACCCAGGATTGGTGAGAGGTACAGCCGATTTTTCCCTAATTGGTGTTATTCCCTGAAGTTGTCTACAAAGCAGCATATGGTGACTTAAGAACATTAGAGATGAGCGCCTGAAATTTTTCGGGTTTTGTGTTTTGGTTTTGGGTTCGGTTCCGCGGCCGTGTTTTGGGTTCGAACGCGTTTTGGCAAAACCTCACCGAATTTTTTTTGTCGGATTCGGGTGTGTTTTGGATTCGGGTGTTTTTTTCAAAAAACACTAAAAAACAGCTTAAATCATAGAATTTGGGGGTCATTTTGATCCCAAAGTATTATTAACCTCAAAAACCATAATTTACACTCATTTTCAGTCTATTCTGAATACCTCACACCTCACAATATTATTTTTAGTCCTAAAATTTGCACCGAGGTCGCTGTGTGAGTAAGATAAGCGACCCTAGTGGCCGACACAAACACCGGGCCCATCTAGGAGTGGCACTGCAGTGTCACGCAGGATGTCCCTTCCAAAAAACCCTCCCCAAACAGCACATGACGCAAAGAAAAAAAGAGGCGCAATGAGGTAGCTGTGTGAGTAAGATTAGCGACCCTAGTGGCCGACACAAACACCGGGCCCATCTAGGAGTGGCACTGCAGTGTCACGCAGGATGTCCCTTCCAAAAAACCCTCCCCAAACAGCACATGACGCAAAGAAAAAAAGAGGCGCAATGAGGTAGCTGTGTGAGTAAGATTAGCGACCCTAGTGGCCGACACAAACACCGGGCCCATCTAGGAGTGGCACTGCAGTGTCACGCAGGATGTCCCTTCCAAAAAACCCTCCCCAAACAGCACATGACGCAAAGAAAAAAAGAGGCGCAATGAGGTAGCTGTGTGAGTAAGATTAGCGACCCTAGTGGCCGACACAAACACCGGGCCCATCTAGGAGTGGCACTGCAGTGTCACGCAGGATGTCCCTTCCAAAAAACCCTCCCCAAACAGCACATGACGCAAAGAAAAAAAGAGGCGCAATGAGGTAGCTGTGTGAGTAAGATTAGCGACCCTAGTGGCCGACACAAACACCGGGCCCATCTAGGAGTGGCACTGCAGTGTCACGCAGGATGTCCCTTCCAAAAAACCCTCCCCAAACAGCACATGACGCAAAGAAAAAAAGAGGCGCAATGAGGTAGCTGACTGTGTGAGTAAGATTAGCGACCCTAGTGGCCGACACAAACACCGGGCCCATCTAGGAGTGGCACTGCAGTGTCACGCAGGATGTCCCTTCCAAAAAAACCCTCCCCAATCAGCACATGATGCAAAGAAAAAGAAAAGAAAAAAGAGGTGCAAGATGGAATTGTCCTTGGGCCCTCCCACCCACCCTTATGTTGTATAAACAAAACAGGACATGCACACTTTAACCAACCCATCATTTCAGTGACAGGGTCTGCCACACGACTGTGACTGATATGACGGGTTGGTTTGGACCCCCCCCAAAAAAGAAGCAATTAATCTCTCCTTGCACAAACTGGCTCTACAGAGGCAAGATGTCCACCTCATCTTCACCCTCCGATATATCATCGTGTACATCCCCCTCCTCACAGATTATCAATTCGTCCCCACTGGAATCCACCATCTCAGCTCCCTGTGTACTTTGTGGAGGCAATTGCTGCTGGTCAATGTCTCCGCGGAGGAATTGATTATAATTCATTTTAATGAACATCATCTTCTCCACATTTTCTGGATGTAACCTCGTACGCCGATTGCTGACAAGGTGAGCGGCGGCACTAAACACTCTTTCGGAGTACACACTTGTGGGAGGGCAACTTAGGTAGAATAAAGCCAGTTTGTGCAAGGGCCTCCAAATTGCCTCTTTTTCCTGCCAGTATAAGTACGGACTGTGTGACGTGCCTACTTGGATGCAGTCACTCATATAATCCTCCACCATTCTATCAATGTTGAGAGAATCATATGCAGTGACAGTAGACGACATGTCCGTAATCGTTGTCAGGTCCTTCAGTCCGGACCAGATGTCAGCATCAGCAGTCGCTCCAGACTGCCCTGCATCACCGCCAGCGGGTGGGCTCGGAATTCTGAGCCTTTTCCTCGCACCCCCAGTTGCGGGAGAATGTGAAGGAGGAGATGTTGACAGGTCGCGTTCCGCTTGACTTGACAATTTTGTCACCAGCAGGTCTTTCAACCCCAGCAGACCTGTGTCTGCCGGAAAGAGAGATCCAAGGTAGGCTTTAAATCTAGGATCGAGCACGGTGGCCAAAATGTAGTGCTCTGATTTCAACAGATTGACCACCCGTGAATCCTTGTTAAGCGAATTAAGGGCTGCATCCACAAGTCCCACATGCCTAGCGGAATCGCTCCCTTTTAGCTCCTTCTTCAATGCCTCCAGCTTCTTCTGCAAAAGCCTGATGAGGGGAATGACCTGACTCAGGCTGGCAGTGTCTGAACTGACTTCACGTGTGGCAAGTTCAAAGGGCATCAGAACCTTGCACAACGTTGAAATCATTCTCCACTGCACTTGAGACAGGTGCATTCCACCTACTATATCGTGCTCAATTGTATAGGCTTGAATGGCCTTTTGCTGCTCCTCCAACCTCTGAAGCATATAGAGGGTTGAATTCCACCTCGTTACCACTTCTTGCTTCAGATGATGGCAGGGCAGGTTCAGTAGTTTTTGGTGGTGCTCCAGTTTTCTGTACGTGGTGCCTGTACGCCGAAAGTGTCCCGCAATTCTTCTGGCCACCGACAGCATCTCTTGCACGCCCCTGTCGTTTTTTAAAAAATTCTGCACCACCAAATTCAAGGTATGTGCAAAACATGGGACGTGCTGGAATTTGCCCATATTTAATGCACACACAATATTGCTGGCGTTGTCCGATGCCACAAATCCACAGGAGAGTCCAATTGGGGTAAGCCATTCCGCGATGATCTTCCTCAGTTGCCGTAAGAGGTTTTCAGCTGTGTGCGTATTCTGGAAAGCGGTGATACAAAGCGTAGCCTGCCTAGGAAAGAGTTGGCGTTTGCGAGATGCTGCTACTGGTGCCGCCGCTGCTGTTCTTGCGGCGGGAGTCCATACATCTACCCAGTGGGCTGTCACAGTCATATAGTCCTGTCCCTGCCCTGCTCCACTTGTCCACATGTCCGTGGTTAAGTGGACATTGGGTACAACTGCATTTTTTAGGAGACTGGTGAGTCTTTTTCTGACGTCCGTGTACATTCTCGGTATCGCCTGCCTAGAGAAGTGGAACCTAGATGGTATTTGGTAACGGGGGCACACTGCCTCAATAAATTGTCTAGTTCCCTGTGAACTAACGGCGGATACCGGACGCACGTCTAACACCAACATAGTTGTCAAGGACTCAGTTATCCGCTTTGCAGTAGGATGACTGCTGTGATATTTCATCTTCCTCGCAAAGGACTGTTGAACAGTCAATTGCTTACTGGAAGTAGTACAAGTGGGCTTACGACTTCCCCTCTGGGATGACCATCGACTCCCAGCGGCAACAACAGCAGCGCCAGCAGCAGTAGGCGTTACACGCAAGGATGCATCGGAGGAATCCCAGGCAGGAGAGGACTCGTCAGACTTGCCAGTGACATGGCCTGCAGGACTATTGGCATTCCTGGGGAAGGAGGAAATTGACACTGAGGGAGTTGGTGGGGTGGTTTGCGTGAGCTTGGTTACAAGAGGAAGGTATTTACTGGTCAGTGGACTGCTTCCGCTGTCACCCAAAGTTTTTGAACTTGTCACTGACTTATTATGAATGCGCTGCAGGTGACGTATAAGGGAGGATGTTCCGAGGTGGTTAACGTCCTTACCCCTACTTATTACAGCTTGACAAAGGGAACACACGGCTTGACACCTGTTGTCCGCATTTCTGGTGAAATACCTCCACACCGAAGAGCTGATTTTTTTGGTATTTTCACCTGGCATGTCAACGGCCATATTCCTCCCACGGACAACAGGTGTCTCCCCGGGTGCCTGACTTAAACAAACCACCTCACCATCAGAATCCTCCTGGTCAATTTCCTCCCCAGCGCCAGCAACACCCATATCCTCCTCATCCTGGTGTACTTCAACACTGACATCTTCAATCTGACTATCAGGAACTGGACTGCGGGTGCTCCTTCCAGCACTTGCAGGGGGCGTGCAAATGGTGGAAGGCGCATGCTCTTCACGTCCAGTGTTGGGAAGGTCAGGCATCGCAACCGACACAATTGGACTCTCCTTGTGGATTTGGGATTTCAAAGAACGCACAGTTCTTTGCGGTGCTTTTGCCAGCTTGAGTCTTTTCAGTTTTCTAGCGAGAGGCTGAGTGCTTCCATCCTCATGTGAAGCTGAACCACTAGCCATGAACATAGGCCAGGGCCTCAGCCGTTCCTTGCCACTCCGTGTGGTAAATGGCATATTGGCAAGTTTACGCTTCTCCTCCGACAATTTTATTTTAGGTTTTGGAGTCCTTTTTTTACTGATATTTGGTGTTTTGGTTTTGACATGCTCTGTACTATGCCATTGGGCATCGGCCTTGGCAGACGACGTTGCTGGCATTTCATCGTCTCGGCCATGACTAGTGGCAGCAGCTTCAGCACGAGGTGGAAGTGGATCTTGATCTTTCCCTAATTTTGGAACCTCAACATTTTTGTTCTCCATATTTTAATAGGCACAACTAAAAGGCACCTCAGGTAAACAATGGAGATGGATGGATTGGATACTAGTATACAATTATGGACGGGCTGCCGAGTGCCGACACAGAGGTAGCCACAGCCGTGAACTACCGCACTGTACTGTGTCTGCTGCTAATATATAGACTGGTTGATAAAGAGATAGTATACTCGTAACTAGTATGTATGTATAAAGAAAGAAAAAAAAACCACAGTTAGGTGGTATATACAATTATGGACGGGCTGCCGAGTGCCGACACAGAGGTAGCCACAGCCGTGAACTACCGCACTGTACTGTGTCTGCTGCTAATATATAGACTGGTTGATAAAGAGATAGTATACTCGTAACTAGTATGTATGTATAAAGAAAGAAAAAAAAACCACGGTTAGGTGGTATATACAATTATGGACGGGCTGCCGAGTGCCGACACAGAGGTAGCCACAGCCGTGAACTACCGCACTGTACTGTGTCTGCTGCTAATATATAGACTGGTTGATAAAGAGATAGTATACTCGTAACTAGTATGTATGTATAAAGAAAGAAAAAAAAACCACGGTTAGGTGGTATATACAATTATGGACGGGCTGCCGAGTGCCGACACAGAGGTAGCCACAGCCGTGAACTACCGCACTGTACTGTGTCTGCTGCTAATATATAGACTGGTTGATAAAGAGATAGTATACTCGTAACTAGTATGTATGTATAAAGAAAGAAAAAAAAACCACGGTTAGGTGGTATATACAATTATGGACGGGCTGCCGAGTGCCGACACAGAGGTAGCCACAGCCGTGAACTACCGCACTGTACTGTGTCTGCTGCTAATATATAGACTGGTTGATAAAGAGATAGTATACTCGTAACTAGTATGTATGTATAAAGAAAGAAAAAAAAACCACGGTTAGGTGGTATATACAATTATGGACGGGCTGCCGAGTGCCGACACAGAGGTAGCCACAGCCGTGAACTACCGCACTGTACTGTGTCTGCTGCTAATATATAGACTGGTTGATAAAGAGATAGTATACTCGTAACTAGTATGTATGTATAAAGAAAGAAAAAAAAACCACGGTTAGGTGGTATATACAATTATGGACGGGCTGCCGAGTGCCGACACAGAGGTAGCCACAGCCGTGAACTACCGCACTGTACTGTGTCTGCTGCTAATATAGACTGGTTGATAAAGAGATAGTATACTACTAATATTATATACTGGTGGTCAGGTCACTGGTCACTAGTCACACTGGCAGTGGCACTCCTGCAGCAAAAGTGTGCACTGTTTAATTTTAATATAATATTATGTACTCCTGGCTCCTGCTATAACCTATAACTGGCACTGCAGTAGTGCTCCCCAGTCTCCCCCACAATTATAAGCTGTGTGAGCTGAGCAGTCAGACAGATATATAATATATATAGATGATGCAGCACACTGGCCTGAGCCTGAGCAGTGCACACAGATATGGTATGTGACTGACTGAGTCACTGTGTGTATCGCTTTTTTCAGGCAGAGAACGGATATATTAAATAAACTGCACTGTGTGTCTGGTGGTCACTCACTATATAATATATTATGTACTCCTGGCTCCTGCTATAACCTATAACTGGCACTGCAGTAGTGCTCCCCAGTCTCCCCCACAATTATAAGCTGTGTGAGCTGAGCAGTCAGACAGATATATATAATATTATATATAGATAGATAATAGATGATGCAGCACACTGGCCTGAGCCTGAGCAGTGCACACAGATATGGTATGTGACTGAGTCACTGTGTGCTGTGTATCGCTTTTTTCAGGCAGAGAACGGATTATAAATAAAAGTGGTGGTCACTGGTCACTATCAGCAAAACTCTGCACTGTACACTACTGAGTACTCCTAATGCTCCCCAAAATTAGTAAATCAAGTGTCTCTCTAATCTATTCTAATTCTAAACGGAGAGGACGCCAGCCACGTCCTCTC
The DNA here is from genome assembly GCF_028390025.1 of Pseudophryne corroboree. Classification (NCBI taxonomy): domain Eukaryota; kingdom Metazoa; phylum Chordata; class Amphibia; order Anura; family Myobatrachidae; genus Pseudophryne; species Pseudophryne corroboree. The sequence goes on along the minus strand of NC_086446.1, from coordinate 522,070,432 downwards.
CCTATCAATCTCAATGCACGTGTGAAAATGGCGGCGACGCGCGGCTCCTTATATAGAATCCGAGTCTCGCGATAGAATCCGAGCCTCGCGAGAATCCGACAGCATCATGATGACGTTCGGGCGCGCTCGGGTTAACCGAGCAAGGCGGGAAGATCCGAGTCGCTCGGACCCGTGAAAAAAAACATGAAGTTCTGGCGGGTTCGGATTCAGAGAAACCGAACCCGCTCATCTCTAAAGAACATCCCATGCACTCTAACCTTCTAAGGGAAAAGAAACTGACTCTAGAATAGATCTGCCATATATATCTGTAGACTATATAAACAAGCAAGTGAAAATGTGCAGTTTAAAAAAAGAGGTCATTGTATGCAACGTCCAACGCCAAGCACAACCACAATGCTGTGCGAATTGTGGTGACTGCCATTACTCTGAGCAAGCTAAATGTCTGGCAAACAACTGCTGTAATGCTTGTGGCAAATGTAACCATGTTAGTGTAGGTCAAAGCCCAGAGAGGATGACAGACTTCCAGGATATCTTGACTTACATTGTGAGAGAGAGAATACGAGAGCTGAGAAGAGTGTAATCTTTACCACCTTGACTGACAGTAAGACCTGCAATACCATAAACATCAAAATTGATACAGGAGCTTACTGTAGCGTAATTTCCAGAGATCTCGCACTAACACACATGCTGTGATTGATGCATCCAGTTCAGTGAACCTTATAGCCCAGAGGTTCCCAAACGCGGTCCTCAAGGCACCCCAACGGCCTTGGTTTTAAATGTATCCATGCTTGGCCATGGGTGACTTAATTAGCACCTTAGTCAATTTGATTTAACCATCTGTGCTGAGCCATGAATATACCTAAAACCTGGACTGTTGGAGTGCCTTGAGGACCGCGTTTGGGAACCTCTGTTATAGCCTATAGTGGTCATGTGACCAAGACCTGAGGTGTGGCTACTATTAACTACACCACCACTATTAACCGTTCACATTTTCAATGGTGATGTAAAACAACTGCTTGGGCTGCCAGACAGCATCAAGTTAGGTCTAACAAAGTTATATACAGACGTATATGTACAGTTACATTTTCCTGAGCTCAAAGACTTTACTGATTTGTTAGACAATTCTCACATTAGCAAGCTATCCACCGTCTGTGCCTCAAGGTGTATGCAGCTTTCTATTAAGTACAACACTACTGTACTCATTCACATGACTGCAATGGGTATTATTACATCTGTAGAAGAAGCCACATCATGAGTTTCTGCACTGGTGGCAACTGAAAAAAAAGGATGGATCAGTTCACAGCTGCATTGACCCTGAGCATCACCACAAGCCCTCATGTTTTCATATCATCCTTGAAAGTGATTGAACAAGTGATTTGCGGACATGCCCAATGCTAAAGTCATTACCACCTGGGATGACAGTTGTGGGTTTTGGCAGATCACACTGGATAAAAAATCATCCACGCTAACCACTTTCATGATACCAGTGGGGATATACACTCCCTTATGTATGCCTTTTGGGATTTACTCCAGCAGTGACATTTTCCAGTATTGCATACATATTTAAGGGTTTCCCCTGTAAGATCATTGTGGATGACATTCTGGTTTGGGGTTCGTCTATGAAAGAACATGACCAACACTTTCCCCAGGTTTTCAAAAGAATCAGGTGCCTCCATATGAAATGAAACCCTGGCCATTGTTTTAGTGTGACTGAAATCCATTATGTGTGACACCTTCTCACTTCTCAGAGTGTCAATCTGCATCCTGTAAAGACCGTCATGATACAAGTGATGCCCACCCCATCTGACAATGGCTACTTATCTGCCCCACTACAGTGAATTGACTTCCATCCGTGATACTGCTTTAGCCAGTCTGAAGTCCATGCTTACAAGCAATCCTGTACTGCATTTCTTTGATGTTCAACTCCCAGTATTGATTTCTACAGGTGCTTCCCAGCATGGAGTTGATGCAATGAGTATGTAGTAGAGATGAGCGCCGGAAATTTTTCGGGTTTTGTGTTTTGGTTTTGGGTTCGGTTCCGCGGCCGTGTTTTGGGTTCGACCGCGTTTTGGCAAAACCTCACCGAATTTTTTTTGTCGGATTCGGGTGTGTTTTGGATTCGGGTGTTTTTTTCCAAAAAACCTAAAAAACAGCTTAAGTCATAGAATTTGGGGGTCATTTTGATCCCAAAGTATTATTAACCTCAAAAACCATAATTTCCACTCATTTTCAGTCTATTCTGAATACCTCACACCTCACAATATTATTTTTAGTCCTAAAATTTGCACCGAGGTCGCTGGATGACTAAGCTAAGCGACCCTAGTGGCCGACACAAACACCTGGCCCATCTAGGAGTGGCACTGCAGTGTCACGCAGGATGGCCCTTCCAAAAAACACTCCCCAAACAGCACATGACGCAAAGAAAAAAAGAGGCGCAATGAGGTAGCTGTGTGAGTAAGATAAGCGACCCTAGTGGCCGACACAAACACCGGGCCCATCTAGGAGTGGCACTGCAGTGTCACGCAGGATGGCCCTTCCAAAAAACACTCCCCAAACAGCACATGACGCAAAGAAAAAAAGAGGCGCAATGAGGTAGCTGTGTGAGTAAGATAAGCGACCCTAGTGGCCGACACAAACACCGGGCCCATCTAGGAGTGGCACTGCAGTGTCACGCAGGATGGCCCTTCCAAAAAACACTCCACAAACAGCACATGACGCAAAGAAAAAAAGAGGCGCAATGAGGTAGCTGTGTGAGTAAGATAAGCGACCCTAGTGGCCGACACAAACACCGGGCCCATCTAGGAGTGGCACTGCAGTGTCACGCAGGATGGCCCTTCCAAAAAACACTCCACAAACAGCACATGACACAAAGAAAAAAAGAGGCGCAATGAGGTAGCTGTGTGAGTAAGATAAGCGACCCTAGTGGCCGACACAAACACCGGGCCCATCTAGGAGTGGCACTGCAGTGTCACGCAGGATGGCCCTTCCAAAAAACACTCCCCAAACAGCACATGACGCATAGAAAAAAAGAGGCGCAATGAGGTAGCTGTGTGAGTAAGATAAGCGACCCTAGTGGCCGACACAAACACCGGGCCCATCTAGGAGTGGCACTGCAGTGTCACGCAGGATGGCCCTTCCAAAAAACACTCCCCAAACAGCACATGACGCAAAGAAAAAAAGAGGCGCAATGAGGTAGCTGTGTGAGTAAGATAAGCGACCCTAGTGGCCGACACAAACACCGGGCCCATCTAGGAGTGGCACTGCAGTGTCACGCAGGATGGCCCTTCCAAAAAACACTCCACAAACAGCACATGACGCAAAGAAAAATTAAAGAAAAAAGAGGTGCAAGATGGAATTGTCCTTGGGCCCTCCCACCCACCCTTATGTTGTATAAACAGGACATGCACACTTTAACCAACCCATCATTTCAGTGACAGGGTCTGCCACACGACTGTGACTGAAATGACGGGATGGTTTGGACCCCCACCAAAAAAGAAGCAATTAATCTCTCCTTGCACAAACTGGCTCTACAGAGGCAAGATGTCCACCTCATCATCATCCTCCGATATATCACCGTGTACATCCCCCTCCTCACAGATTATCAATTCGTCCCCACTGGAATCCACCATCTCAGCTCCCTGTGTACTTTGTGGAGGCAATTGCTGCTGGTCAATGTCTCCACGGAGGAATTGATTATAATTCATTTTAATGAACATCATCTTCTCCACATTTTCTGGATGTAACCTCGTACGCCGATTGCTGACAAGGTGAGCGGCGGCACTAAACACTCTTTCGGAGTACACACTTGTGGGAGGGCAACTTAGGTAGAATAAAGCCAGTTTGTGCAAGGGCCTCCAAATTGCCTCTTTTTCCTGCCAGTATAAGTACGGACTGTGTGACGTGCCTACTTGGATGCGGTCACTTATATAATCCTCCACCATTCTTTCAATGGTGAGAGAATCATATGCAGTGACAGTAGACGACATGTCCGTAATCGTTGTCAGGTTCTTCAGTCCGGACCAGATGTCAGCATCAGCAGTCGCTCCAGACTGCCCTGCATCACCGCCAGCGGGTGGGCTCGGAATTCTGAGCCTTTTCCTCGCACCCCCAGTTGCGGGAGAATGTGAAGGAGGAGATGTTGACAGGTCGCGTTCCGCTTGACTTGACAATTTTCTCACCAGCAGGTCTTTCAACCCCAGCAGACTTGTGTCTGCCGGAAAGAGAGATCCAAGGTAGGCTTTAAATCTAGGATCGAGCACGGTGGCCAAAATGTAGTGCTCTGATTTCAACAGATTGACCACCCGTGAATCCTTGTTAAGCGAATTAAGGGCTCCATCCACAAGTCCCACATGCCTAGCGGAATCGCTCCGTGTTAGCTCCTCCTTCAATGTCTCCAGCTTCTTCTGCAAAAGCCTGATGAGGGGAATGACCTGACTCAGGCTGGCAGTGTCTGAACTGACTTCACGTGTGGCAAGTTCAAAGGGCAGCAGAACCTTGCACAACGTTGAAATCATTCTCCACTGCGCTTGAGACAGGTGCATTCCACCTCCTATATCGTGCTCAATTGTATAGGCTTGAATGGCCTTTTGCTGCTCCTCCAACCTCTGAAGCATATAGAGGGTTGAATTCCACCTCGTTACCACTTCTTGCTTCAGATGATGGCAGGGCAGGTTCAGTTGTTTTTGGTGGTGCTCCAGTCTTCTGTACGTGGTGCCTGTACGCCGAAAGTGTCCCGCAATTCTTCTGGCCACCGACAGCATCTCTTGCACGCCCCTGTCGTTTTTTAAAAAATTCTGCACCACCAAATTCAAGGTATGTGCAAAACATGGGACGTGCTGGAATTTGCCCATATTTAATGCACACACAATATTGCTGGCGTTGTCCGATGCCACAAATCCACAGGAGAGTTCAATTGGGGTAAGCCATTCCGCGATGATCTTCCTCAGTTGCCGTAAGAGGTTTTCAGCTGTGTGCGTATTCTGGAAACCGGTGATACAAAGCGTAGCCTGCCTAGGAAAGAGTTGGCGTTTGCGAGATGCTGCTACTGGTGCCGCCGCTGCTGTTCTTGCGGCGGGAGTCCATACATCTACCCAGTGGGCTGTCACAGTCATATAGTCCTGACCCTGCCCTGCTCCACTTGTCCACATGTCCGTGGTTAAGTGGACATTGGGTACAGCTGCATTTTTTAGGACACTGGTGACTCTTTTTCTGAGGTCTGTGTACATTTTCGGTATCGCCTGCCTAGAGAAATGGAACCTAGATGGTATTTGGTACCGGGGACACAGTACCTCCAACAAGTCTCTAGTTGGCTCTGCAGTAATGATGGATACCGGAACCACGTTTCTCACCACCCAGGATGCCAAGGCCTCAGTTATCCGCTTTGCAGTAGGATGACTGCTGTGATATTTCATCTTCCTCGCAAAGGACTGTTGGACAGTCAATTGCTTGGTGGAAGTAGTAAAAGTGGTCTTACGACTTCCCCTCTGGGATGACCATCGACTCCCAGCAGCAACAACAGCAGCGCCAGCAGCAGTAGGCGTTACACGCAAGGATGCATCGGAGGAATCCCAGGCAGTAGAGGAATCGTCAGAATTGCCAGTGACATGGCCTGCAGGACTATTGGCATTCCTGGGGAAGGAGGAAATTGACACTGAGGGAGTTGGTGGGGTGGTTTGCGTGAGCTTGGTTACAAGAGGAAGGTATTTACTGGTCAGTGGACTGCTTCCGCTGTCACCCAAAGTTTTTGAACTTGTCACTGACTTATTATGAATGCGCTGCAGGTGACGTATAAGGGAGGATGTTCCGAGGTGGTTAACGTCCTTACCCCTACTTATTACAGCTTGACAAAGGCAACACACGGCTTGACACCTGTTGTCCGCATTTCTGTTGAAATACTTCCACACCGAAGAGCTGATTTTTTTGGTATTTTCACCAGGCATGTCAGTGGCCATATTCCTCCCACGGACAACAGGTGTCTCCCCGGGTGCCTGACTTAAACAAACCACCTCACCATCAGAATCCTCCTGGTCAATTTTCTCCCCAGCGCCAGCAACACCCATATCCTCCTCATCCTGGTGTACTTCAACACTGACATCTTCAATCTGACTATCAGGAACTGGACTGCGGGTGCTCCTTCCAGCACTTGCAGGGGGCGTGCAAATGGTGGAAGGCGCATGCTCTTCACGTCCAGTTTTGGGAAGGTCAGGCATCGCAACCGACACAATTGGACTCTCCTTGTGGATTTGGGATTTCGAAGAACGCACAGTTCTTTGCGGTGCTACTGCTTTTGCCAGCTTGAGTCTTTTCATTTTTCTAGCGAGAGGCTGAGTGCTTCCATCCTCATGTGAAGCTGAACCACTAGCCATGAACATAGGCCAGGGCCTCAGCCGTTCCTTGCCACTCCGTGTGGTAAATGGCATATTGGCAAGTTTACGCTTCTCCTCCAACAATTTTATTTTAGGTTTTGGAGTCCTTTTTTTACTGATATTTGGTGTTTTGGATTTGACATGCTCTGTACTATGACATTGGGCATCGGCCTTGGCAGACGACGTTGCTGGCATTTCATCGTCTCGGCCATGACTAGTGGCAGCAGCTTCAGCACGAGGTGGAAGTGGATCTTGATCTTTCCCTAATTTTGGAACCTCAACATTTTTGTTCTCCATATTTTAATAGGCACAACTAAAAGGCACCTCAGGTAAACAATGGAGATGGATGGATACTAGTATACTTATGGATGGACTGCCGAGTGCCGACACAGAGGTAGCTACAGCCGTGGACTACCGTACTGTGTCTGCTGCTAATATAGACTGGATGATAATGATATGAAATCAATATATATATGTATATATAATATCACTAGTACTGCAGCCGGACAGGTAGATATATATTTATTAGGTAATGATGACTGATGACGGACCTGCTGGACACTGTCAGCTCAGCAGCACCGCAGACTGCTACAGTAAGCTACTATAGTAGTATGTATCAAGAAGAAAGAAAAAAAAAACCACGGGTAGGTGGTATACAATTATGGATGGACTGCCGAGTGCCGACACAGAGGTAGCTACAGCCGTGGACTACCGTACTGTGTCTGCTGCTAATATAGACTGGATGATAATGATATGAAATCAATATATATATGTATATATAATATCACTAGTACTGCAGCCGGACAGGTAGATATATATTTATTAGGTAATGATGACTGATGACGGACCTGCTGGACACTGTTAGCTCAGCAGCACCGCAGACTGCTACAGTAAGCTACTATAGTAGTATGTATCAAGAAGAAAGAAAAAAAAACCACGGGTAGGTGGTATACAATTATGGATGGACTGCCGAGTGCCGACACAGAGGTAGCTACAGCCGTGGACTACCGTACTGTGTCTGCTGCTAATATAGACTGGATGATAATGATATGAAATCAATATATATATGTATATATAATATCACTAGTACTGCAGCCGGACAGGTAGATATATATTTATTAGGTAATGATGACTGATGACGGACCTGCTGGACACTGTCAGCTCAGCAGCACCGCAGACTGCTACAGTAAGCTACTATAGTAGTATGTATCAAGAAGAAAGAAAAAAAAAACCACGGGTAGGTGGTATACAATTATGGATGGACTGCCGAGTGCCGACACAGAGGTAGCTACAGCCGTGGACTACCGTACTGTGTCTGCTGCTAATATAGACTGGATGATAATGATATGAAATCAATATATATATGTATATATAATATCACTAGTACTGCAGCCGGACAGGTAGATATATATTTATTAGGTAATGATGACTGATGACGGACCTGCTGGACACTGTCAGCTCAGCAGCACCGCAGACTGCTACAGTAAGCTACTATAGTAGTATGTATCAAGAAGAAAGAAAAAAAAACCACGGGTAGGTGGTATACAATTATGGATGGACTGCCGAGTGCCGACACAGAGGTAGCTACAGCCGTGGACTACCGTACTGTGTCTGCTGCTAATATAGACTGGATGATAATGATATGAAATCAATATATATATGTATATATAATATCACTAGTACTGCAGCCGGACAGGTAGATATATATTTATTATGTAATGATGACTGATGACGGACCTGCTGGACACTGTCAGCTCAGCAGCACCGCAGACTGCTACAGTAAGCTACTATAGTAGTATGTATCAAGAAGAAAGAAAGAAAAAAACCACGGGTAGGTGGTATACAATTATGGATGGACTGCCGAGTGCCGACACAGAGGTAGCTACAGCCGTGGACTAACGTACTGTGTCTGCTGCTAATATAGACTGGATGATAATGATATGAAATCAATATATATATGTATATATAATATCACTAGTACTGCAGCCGGACAGGTAGATATATATTTATTAGGTAATGATGACTGATGACGGACCTGCTGGACACTGTCAGCTCAGCAGCACCGCAGACTGCTACAGTAAGCTACTATAGTAGTATGTCTCAAGAAGAAAGAAAAAAAAAACCACGGGTAGGTGGTATATAATTATGGATGGACTGCCGAGTGCCGACACAGAGGTAGCTACAGCCGTGGACTACCGTACTGTGTCTGCTGTTAATATAGACTGGATGATAATGATATGAAATCAATATATATATGTATATATAATATCACTAGTACTGCAGCCGGACAGGTAGATATATATTTATTAGGTAATGATGACTGATGACGGACCTGCTGGACACTGTCAGCTCAGCAGCACCGCAGACTGCTACAGTAAGCTACTATAGTAGTATGTATCAAGAAGAAAGAAAAAAAAAACCACGGGTAGGTGGTATACAATTATGGATGGACTGCCGAGTGCCGACACAGAGGTAGCTACAGCCGTGGACTAACGTACTGTGTCTGCTGCTAATATAGACTGGATGATAATGATATGAAATCAATATATATATGTATATATAATATCACTAGTACTGCAGCCGGACAGGTAGATATATATTTATTAGGTAATGATGACTGATGACGGACCTGCTGGACACTGTCAGCTCAGCAGCACCGCAGACTGCTACAGTAAGCTACTATAGTAGTATGTATCAAGAAGAAAGAAAAAAAGAAAAACCACGGGTAGGTGGTATACAATTATGGATGGACTGCCGAGTGCCGACACAGAGGTAGCTACAGCCGTGGACTAACGTACTGTGTCTGCTGCTAATATAGACTGGATGATAATGATATGAAATCAATATATATATGTATATATAATATCACTAGTACTGCAGCCGGACAGGTAGATATATATTTATTAGGTAATGATGACTGATGACGGACCTGCTGGACACTGTCAGCTCAGCAGCACCGCAGACTGCTACAGTAAGCTACTATAGTAGTATGTATCAAGAAGAAAGAAAAAGAAAAAACACGGGTAGGTGGTATACAATTATGGATGGACTGCCGAGTGCCGACACAGAGGTAGCTACAGCCGTGGACTAACGTACTGTGTCTGCTGCTAATATAGACTGGATGATAATGATATGAAATCAATATATATATGTATATATAATATCACTAGTACTGCAGCCGGACAGGTATATATATTTATTATGTAATGACTGATGACGGACCTGCTGGACACTGTCAGCTCAGCAGCACCGCAGACTGCTACAGTAAGCTACTATAGTAGTATGTATAAAGAAGAAAGAAGAAAAAAAAAACACGGGTAGGTGGTATACAATTATAATATTATATATATATTAATTATATACAATTATATATATATATATATTAATTAAACTGGTGGTGATTATTAAACTGGTGGTCAGGTCACTGGTCACACTATCAGCAACTTGCAAGTAGTACTCCTAAGCATACAATCACAATATATATTATACTGGTGTGGCACTCTGGCAGCAAAAGTGTGCACTGTACGTTATATGTAGTATGTACTCCTGAGTCCTGAGTCCTGCTCTCAGACTCTAACTGCTCCCCACTGTCAGTGTCTCCCCCACAAGTCAGATAATACAATACAGTCACACTATCTATCACTTCACTTCAGCAAGTACTAGTAGTAGTAGTACTCCTCCTAATGCTCCCCAAAATTACTACTGTGTCTCTCTCTAGTGAGACTGTCTCACTCTCTTCTCGAATCTCTATAAACGGAGAGGACGCCAGCCACGTCCTCTCCCTATGAATCTCAATGCACGTGTGAAAAATGGCGGCGACGCGCGGCTCCTTATATAGAATCCGAGCCTCGCGAGAATCCGACAGCGTGATGATGACGTTCGGGCGCGCTCGGGTTAACCGAGCAAGGCGGGAAGATCCGAGTCGCTCGGACCCGTGTAAAAAAACATGAAGTTCGGGCGGGTTCGGATTCCGAGGAACCGAACCCGCTCATCTCTAGTATGTAGTGGGACAAATCTGTTGCTTTTGCCTTTCGGGCCTTTACTGACAGAGTTTTGATATGCACAAATGTAAAAATGTAAAAAGAACTCCAAGCTGTTGTATTTGCTTGCAAGAAGTTTCATGTCTGTATCTATGGTCATCATGTTGCTGAAACGGACCACCAGACTCTCCTCATCATTCTGCACAAACATCTACACACAGCCTTGGCTCAGATACAGCGCTTCATGTTGAGACTTCAGTACTATCGTTTGGATGTAGTGTACTGTGGAGGCCACGATCGTCATGTGGCTGATGCTGTCTCTCGTGCCTATATCTTTGTTCTTGACCTGCCTGCTGACGATGGGCATCTGGATGTCATGGAAATGGATGTACTCTCATCCTGGAAGCTTGATCAGCTTGCTGAGGTTATGATTCGTGCTGACCTGTGTTTTCTAGGGTTGTGCTGAATAGTTGGTCTTTATCCTTCAATGAGCTGTCCGAGGACCTCTATACCTTCTATCCTAATAGGGATCTGTGCCTTTGATACTAATATGGATGAACTGGCTATCTCTGATGAAGTTCTCCTTTATGGTCAATGCTTTGTTTCTCCTATTTCTCTACAGAAGCTCTATAACACCCAGTTTCATTAAGGTCATCCAGGTGTAGAGGCACTAAGTAAAGGATGCTCTCTTTTGGCCCACAATGTCTGCCTGCACTGAGTACTCCAAATAAGCCAGGGAGCCTCTCACGTTGCATGAGCTCCCCGATCTCCCTGATCTCCCTTGGTCAGTAGTGGTTGCCGATATCTCTTAATTGCGGGAGGAAGCACACTTGGTGTTACTGGACTAATATTCTGGTTGATTCAAATTAGACTATCTGCCTAATCTTACCAGTGCATCGGTAATCAACAAAATGCAGACATTTCTCTGTGCATGGTATTACACAGCAATTGTTCACTGACAACGCCATGCAATTCATGAGTGCACCGTTCAAGGTGTTTGTATCGCAATGGTACATTACCTACAAGGCCAGCAGCCCAAGGTTCCGTAATTTAATGGTTTAGCTGAGAATGCAGTCTGGTCAGGGAAGCATTTGTTGGGAAAGTGTACCAGACATTGGTCTGGAATACTCCCAAAGACAAAGGGGGTCATTCTGAATTGATGGCTCGCTAGCTACTTTTTGCAGCGCTGCGATTAGATAGTCGCCGCCTATAGGGGAGTGTATTTTCGCTTTGCAAGTGTGCGAACGCCTGTGCAGCCGAGCTCTGCAACATTTTTTTTGCAGTTTCTGAGTAGGTCTGAATTTACTCAGCCCTTGCGATCACTTCAGCCTGTCTGGTCCCAGAATTGACATTAGACACCGCCCTGCAAATGCTTGGACACGCCTTCGTTTTCCCAAACACTCCCAGAAAACGGTCAGTTGACACCCATAAACGCCTTCTTCCTGTCAATCTCCTTGCGATCGGCTGTGCAAATGGATTCTTCGTTAAATCCATCGCTCAGTAATGATTTGCTTTGTACCCATACGACGCGCCTGTGCATTGCGGTGCATACGCATGCACAGTAGTGACATGATCGCTGCGCTGCGAAAAATGGCAGCGTGCGATCAGGTCGGAATGACCCCCAGTGTTCATTCATCTGCACAACATTTTTTTAATCAGAAATGCCTGCACAGTGATTCCCATGGCTAAATGCAAACTTCAACCACAAGTGGAACATGATATCCACTGTGATCTAACCAACTTCAGCCAGTGAACCAAGTTTATCTATGACAGATCCTCACAACATTTCAGCAATATGCAACCGGTCAACGCGGATGGAAACTCAGTTTGGTTTTGACAAGCTTGGCAAGTATAAGGACAGGCCCATATGCCCAACAGCTACATCAGAGGCTGATGATGCCCTATATGAGCACAACAGGCGGCAGTTACTCCATGTCCCAGTCAATGGCTCATCATGAGAGAAACCATACTCCTCCGTTCAGGGACTAAGGAGCAGATGTACTAAGCATTGGAGAGTGATAAAGTGGAAATAGAGTACCAACCAGTGTGCTCCTAACTGGCAATTTTCTAATACAGCCTGTAACATGGCAGTAAAGAGTTGATTGGCCGGTACTTTAGCTCTCTCCACTTTATCTCTCTCCACGGCTTAATACATATACCCCTAAATACCTAACAACCCTTATTTAGTCCCAAATAATCCTCCTCCTATACCCAGTGTAGATGACTACTAGGAGGGAATCCTCCCAACTAACCCCATTCTTTATTGCAAGATGTAGCAGGATCTCTAGACCCAATTCTAAATTTTAGGTCTTTGTTACTTATATATTTTGCTTTAATGCCACATGACTGTTTTTTTATTTTTCTTCTGCACACTGTTCCACACACAATATTGTTACACTGCCTTTCACACATGCCCATACTGTTGATAAAATTATTGTGGCTGATGGACTCTGCCCCTTTGTTCCGGAAGATACCCGTTTTATCCACAGGCTGGGGCTAGTAAAGATGTGTTCTGTACACCTCTGTGTACGGTCATCTCTTTGTGATCCAGTAACATCTACAAACAGGGACCCAGTGTCTCAAATGAGGTCCAAAGTGCACAAATACATATTCTAACAGGGCAATTTGATTTTTTTACCTCACAACTGCTACTAGATGGCGTCCAAAGGAGCAATTCAATTGTTGCTCCACTTGGCCACGAGTAGCCGTGGGGGGGGCTTTGGGTGAGAGAAATGTTTTGCTTTTTGCCTCCTGAGGTGGCGGGGTGAAATGTGCAAAAAGTATACCGTTTTGGCACCCAAATGGCACTTTTCACATTGCAGCTAAACCCGTTGTTTTGGGCACGTCAGAGGTAATGGGCGCCTGATCGGAGCAACATGCACCCTCTAAATGCTTATTAGGGTTACCATCCACTCCTGGGTGACACTCTTTTACTAGCTTGTTTTTACACCTTTGCAAGAATAAGGTAAAATGTACCCAAGGGTATTCAGGCGCTGTGAGATGGGATGGTTCGCTAAGCGGCAGCCAATATTACAGGGGAGTCACTCCCAAGAAGACAACACAAAAAAGAAAAATGGAGGCTGCGCTATATAGAGGAAAGAACAGTATAAACACTCAATAAGTATTAAAAGAATTTATTATAAAACATGGATTTCTTTAAAAGCAGGAATTCTGTGCAAGATAATGTGCCAAATATATGCAGAAAAAAATAGATTTGCCAATATTATGCAAAAGTTGGATTTTACCCAAGTGCTGGTACAGGATTAGTAGGAATTGTTCTCTAGGATCCGTTCCATATTTTGCCCATCAATATAGTGTCCAGTTATAATCCGGTATGGAAGGTACCTTTTAATATTGCTGAAGAGAGTCCATAGAAGACTTCCATATGCCGCTAGAGGATTAATGCAATGTCTCTTTGATGTAGAGTACCTCATGCAATGCGGAAATAGGCTGGTGCTTCTCTCGGGCTCTTTCGGATTACTGGTCAGCAGAATGGGCTGGTTCGGGTCCAATTCAGAGATGTCCTGTTCCAACGGGTGAATACCTGACGCGTTTCGCTGCATAAACCCTGCAGCTTTTTCAAAGGTGTATTCTGATGTCTGGGTTTATGGCTTTATATACCCTAGACAAGATGGTGGCTTAATTGGCACCTGGATGCACATTTCCTGTTTGGCACTATTATTTCTCTTTCTAATCTTTAAAACAATAAAAAAATGTATGTATATATATAGGAGACAGACCTACTTATATAAAACGGTATATGAATTATATAAAGCTTTTGTTTTGACTGTTTAAATAAACATTTCATTTCCTTATAATTTTAACATGGAATACATTGGTCCAATCAGAGGATTTGTATATGGCTCTGTAGTCATGGAGACCTCTGAAAGAGCCCATTTCATAGGTTGAGTTACAAATCATGTGATCAATGTCAGTCATGTGACCTAGGTCACCTGATGAATAAGGTATTTAGCCTAAAACAGTGTATACTGGGTGAAGAAACTATTTACATTTCCAAGTAACAATATAACCTCATTAGTGGCATCAGTCTCAGATTCCTAATTAATTTATTTTATTTGTTAAGAAGGGAGCTCCGTGGATGTAACGTCCCGGACCGTTGCCTTGGCAACCGTGGCCGGAAGTGACGTATTAGATCAAGGACACAGTGGAAGTGCCCGGGCCGTAAATTTCTAAATGACAATATAACCTCATTGTTGACGTTGGACTCAGATTCCTGGTTAGTTTATTTCATTTATTATTAGAGAGGGAGCCCCGGAGATGCGGCGTCAACTGCCGGACCGTTGCCTTAGCAACCGCGACCGGAAGTGACGTAATGGATTAAGGAGCCAGTGAGAGTGTCCGGGCCGTCGTCATGGAAACGCGGCTTGTAGTGGGCGGATTGTTGTCCCCACATGATTGGAGGTTTAAACCCTCCTCCCTCTATTGTCATGACGACGCGGTTTTCGGCCGCGTCCTCCTATTCATAGAAACCATTGTTTCCATGGGATATTTACATGAATTTTCAGCCGGTAGCCATGGAGACCCTATTGAATTTGTACTTTATTAGCTGGTCTCGGCATACAGGCAAATGAGTTGAGATTAATTGCAAATATTATATTATATCTGGTTTCCATGGAAACCGGGCTGAATAAACTTTCACCAGTCTTATTGTAATTAGCTAAGCTACCAACTTTGTATACATTTATTTCCATAACCTTAAGCAATTATGTTGAATTAAGATACCTATATAGCTCAATAGCTGCTATTTAAAAGAGCCCACATGTATCTTATATCTAGATCATATACAAGATTATAAGACCCATGAAAAAGAATATTTATATATATATTTTTTATTTTTGTTTATTTTTTTATTTATTTTTTTATTTTTTTTATTATTAATGTTACATTTTTAATTAGTTAGTCTTTTTTGAGATAAGTTATTTTAATTTAATTTTATATACAATTCAGTGCCAATTATTCTAAAGACCTGATTATATCTAATTGTGTTAATAAATACCATATAGCAGGAACCTATACATATCTGCACCAGAGTTTTCTTAGCTTAGTATATGATAATTATTTTATTAGCTACCTCCATAGGGATTCTAAATTAAGCAGATAATAACAATAGGTTATTTCTATGACTAACTGAGTTGTTAATAATTTGAAAGAAAGGACAGAGACTATATGATGTATAGAATAAGGTTAAGGAGAGAGAGAATTGACGTGCTGAATAAATTGGAGGTCCTAGATAACAACATCTGTACAGAAAAGGAAGAGATAAGTCTTATGGCTAATTGACGGATATAGGGACATATTGGTTAATCTTAGGGTTAAATAATCATGTTTAGTTCTACTGCCTCATTGAGGCCATCTGGATGGATGGAACCCATTCTGAACATCCAGTAGACCTCCTGTTGGCACAATTTTTTGAAACGGTCACCCCCCCTCTTTGTTATGGGAATTTGTTCTATCCCTATTATTTTGAGGCTTTTTGGATCTCCATTATGATAAACCTCAAAATGTTGGGAGACACTATGTGTGGATATTCGATTGAGAATGTTCCTACGGTGCTCTAGAAATCTGGTACGGAGTTTTCTAGTGGTGCGGCCTACATAATGGAGGCCACAACCACATTGTAGGATATATACGACATATGTCGAGTTGCAATTAATATGACTCCTAATTTTATATTGTTTTTCCCCTTTATCAGTTTTAACGTACTGTGTTTTCTCTATATGTTGACACGTGGTACATCTCGTGCCACCACATTTGTAGAAGCCCGTTACTGGCTGGAGCCATGGATCTTTATTGGAATTACTTCTCTTCTCAGATCTCAAATGGCTGGGAGCTAGGGAGTTCTTTAAAGATTGTCCCTTCCGAAATATAAATGTGGGTTTAGCTGGAAGGATATCCCTTAGCACATTGTCTTGTTTTAATATACTGTAATTTTTCCTAATTATGGATTTTATCTTGGGACAACAATCATTATAAGTGGTGATAAATGCTGAGTGGTAATCTTTATCTCTTTCAAGATCGTGGTTTGGCTTCTTTGCTTTAAATAGTAAAAGGTCTCTATTCATCTCTCTCACTTCTCCTAATGTTTTCTGTAATAGGGGTAACGGATATCCCCGATGTTCAAGGGAATCTACCATCTGTTTGGCTTGTAAATCAAACAGCTTTAGGTCGGAGCAATTTCTTCTGAGACGAATCAAAATTCTTATAATTTAAAATTCACGTATCAGTATCACCCTAATTCTATCACTTTTTTTGGACTTAAATTTAGAGGCACGTGATGGACAAATACACACCACTAATCATACTAAAGAGGTAGGTTCAAATGCCTATCTCCACTTCTCCAGTGCGCACTATCCACCCTGGAAAAAAGGTATTCCTCGGAGTCAATTGATTCGTCTCAGAAGAAATTGCTCCGACCTAAAGCTGTTTGATTTACAAGGAAGGGACAATCTTTAAAGAACTCCCTAGCTCCCAGCCATTTGAGATCTGAGAAGAGAAGTAATTCCAATAAAGATCCATGGCTCCAGCCAGTAACGGGCTTCTACAAATGTGGTGGCACGAGATGTACCACGTGTCAACATATAGAGAAAACACAGTACGTTAAAACTGATAAAGGGGAAAAACAATATAAAATTAGGAGTCATATTAATTGCAACTCGACATATGTCGTATATATCCTACAATGTGGTTGTGGCCTCCATTATGTAGGCCGCACCACTAGAAAACTCCGTACCAGATTTCTAGAGCACCGTAGGAACATTCTCAATCGAATATCCACACATAGTGTCTCCCAACATTTTGAGGTTTATCATAATGGAGATCCAAAAAGCCTCAAAATAATAGGGATAGAACAAATTCCCATAACAAAGAGGGGGGGTGACCGTTTCAAAAAATTGTGCCAACAGGAGGTCTACTGGATGTTCAGAATGGGTTCCATCCATCCAGATGGCCTCAATGAGGCAGTAGAACTAAACATGATTATTTAACCCTAAGATTAACCAATATGTCCCTATATCCGTCAATTAGCCATAAGACTTATCTCTTCCTTTTCTGTACAGATGTTGTTATCTAGGACCTCCAATTTATTCAGCACATCAATTCTCTCTCTCCTTAACCTTATTCTATACATCATATAGTCTCTGTCCTTTCTTTCAAATTATTAACAACTCAGTTAGTCATAGAAATAACCTATTGTTATTATCTGCTTAATTTAGAATCCCTATGGAGGTAGCTAATAAAATAATTATCATATACTAAGCTAAGAAAACTCTGGTGCAGATATGTATAGGTTCCTGCTATATGGTATTTATTAACACAATTAGATATAATCAGGTCTTTAGAATAATTGGCACTGAATTGTATATAAAATTAAATTAAAATAACTTATCTCAAAAAAGACTAACTAATTAAAAATGTAACATTAATAATAAAAAAAATAAAAAAATAAATAAAAAAATAAACAAAAATAAAAAATATATATATAAATATTCTTTTTCATGGGTCTTATAATCTTGTATATGATCTAGATATAAGATACATGTGGGCTCTTTTAAATAGCAGCTATTGAGCTATATAGGTATCTTAATTCAACATAATTGCTTAAGGTTATGGAAATAAATGTATACAAAGTTGGTAGCTTAGCTAATTACAATAAGACTGGTGAAAGTTTATTCAGCCCGGTTTCCATGGAAACCAGATATAATATAATATTTGCAATTAATCTCAACTCATTTGCCTGTATGCCGAGACCAGCTAATAAAGAACAAATTCAATAGGGTCTCCATGGCTACCGGCTGAAAATTCATGTAAATATCCCATGGAAACAATGGTTTCTATGAATAGGAGGACGCGGCCGAAAACCGCGTCGTCATGACAATAGAGGGAGGAGGGTTTAAACCTCCAATCATGTGGGGACAACAATCCGCCCACCACAAGCCGCGTTTCCATGACGACGGCCCGGACACTCTCACTGGCTCCTTAATCCATTACGTCACTTCCGGTCGCGGTTGCTAAGGCAACGGTCCGGCAGTTGACGCCGCATCTCCGGGGCTCCCTCTCTAATAATAAATGAAATAAACTAACCAGGAATCTGAGTCCAACGTCAACAATGAGGTTATATTGTCATTTAGAAATTTATGGCCCGGGCACTTCCACTGTGTCCTTGATCTAATACGTCACTTCCGGCCACGGTTGCCAAGGCAACGGTCCGGGACGTTACATCCACGGAGCTCCCTTCTTAACAAATAAAATAAATTAATTAGGAATCTGAGACTGATGCCACTAATGAGGTTATATTGTTACTTGGAAATGTAAATAGTTTCTTCACCCAGTATACACTGTTTTAGGCTAAATACCTTATTCATCAGGTGACCTAGGTCACATGACTGACATTGATCACATGATTTGTAACTCAACCTATGAAATGGGCTCTTTCAGAGGTCTCCATGACTACAGAGCCATATACAAATCCTCTGATTGGACCAATGTATTCCATGTTAAAATTATAAGGAAATGAAATGTTTATTTAAACAGTCAAAACAAAAGCTTTATATAATTCATATACCGTTTTATATAAGTAGGTCTGTCTCCTATATATATACATACATTTTTTTATTGTTTTAAAGATTAGAAAGAGAAATAATAGTGCCAAACAGGAAATGTGCATCCAGGTGCCAATTAAGCCACCATCTTGTCTAGGGTATATAAAGCCATAAACCCAGACATCAGAATACACCTTTGAAAAAGCTGCAGGGTTTATGCAGCGAAACGCGTCAGGTATTCACCCGTTGGAACAGGACATCTCTGAATTGGACCCGAACCAGCCCATTCTGCTGACCAGTAATCCGAAAGAGCCCGAGAGAAGCACCAGCCTATTTCCGCATTGCATGAGGTACTCTACATCAAAGAGACATTGCATTAATCCTCTAGCGGCATATGGAAGTCTTCTATGGACTCTCTTCAGCAATATTAAAAGGTACCTTCCATACCGGATTATAACTGGACACTATATTGATGGGCAAAATATGGAACGGATCCTAGAGAACAATTCCTACTAATCCTGTACCAGCACTTGGGTAAAATCCAACTTTTGCATAATATTGGCAAATCTATTTTTTTCTGCATATATTTGGCACATTATCTTGCACAGAATTCCTGCTTTTAAAGAAATCCATGTTTTATAATAAATTCTTTTAATACTTATTGAGTGTTTATACTGTTCTTTCCTCTATATAGCGCAGCCTCCATTTTTCTTTTTTGTTTTTACACCTTTGTAAGCATCGGAGATTACTTTTAGACATGGCAGTCAGTTTTCAGAAGTGTAGATGACTCCTAGGAGAAAACTGGTTTTGTGTCTCCATTGTGCAGTTTTTCACAACTCTGCAATACCTGATGTGAATGCAAATCTAGGACTGTTATTACAAGTATAAACTACTGTAAGGAGCTGCACAAATACGAATTTGTACATATGGAGAGTAACTCTACAGTCTCCCCACTGCTAACCTTTTACTGTGTGACAAGTTCTATGGGGGGTCATTCCGACCCGATCGCTCTCTGCAGTTTGTCAGTTTCTCTACAGAAGCTCTATAACACCCAGTTTCATTAAGGTCATCCAGGTGTAGAGGCACTAAGTAAAGGATGCTCTCTTTTGGCCCACAATGTCTGCCTGCACTGAGTACTCCAAATAAGCCAGGGAGCCTCTCACGTTGCATGAGCTCCCCGATCTCCCTGATCTCCCTTGGTCAGTAGTGGTTGCCGATATCTCTTAATTGCGGGAGGAAGCACACTTGGTGTTACTGGACTAATATTCTGGTTGATTCAAATTAGACTATCTGCCTAATCTTACCAGTGCATCGGTAATCAACAAAATGCAGACATTTCTCTGTGCATGGTATTACACAGCAATTGTTCACTGACAACGCCATGCAATTCATGAGTGCACCGTTCAAGGTGTTTGTATCGCAATGGTACATTACCTACAAGGCCAGCAGCCCAAGGTTCCGTAATTTAATGGTTTAGCTGAGAATGCAGTCTGGTCAGGGAAGCATTTGTTGGGAAAGTGTACCAGACATTGGTCTGGAATACTCCCAAAGACAAAGGGGGTCATTCTGAATTGATGGCTCGCTAGCTACTTTTTGCAGCGCTGCGATTAGATAGTCGCCGCCTATAGGGGAGTGTATTTTCGCTTTGCAAGTGTGCGAACGCCTGTGCAGCCGAGCTCTGCAACATTTTTTTTGCAGTTTCTGAGTAGGTCTGAATTTACTCAGCCCTTGCGATCACTTCAGCCTGTCTGGTCCCAGAATTGACATCAGACACCCGCCCTGCAAACGCTTGGACACGCCTTCGTTTTCCCAAACACTCCCAGAAAACGGTCAGTTGACACCCATAAACGCCTTCTTCCTGTCAATCTCCTTGCGATCGGCTGTGCAAATGGATTCTTCGTTAAATCCATCGCTCAGTAATGATTTGCTTTGTACCCATACGACGCGCCTGTGCATTGCGGTGCATACGCATGCACAGTAGTGACATGATCGCTGCGCTGCGAAAAATGGCAGCGTGCGATCAGGTCGGAATGACCCCCAGTGTTCATTCATCTGCACAACATTTTTTTAATCAGAAGTGCCTGCACAGTGATTCCCATGGCTAAATGCAAGCTTCAACCACAAGTGGAACATGATATCCACTGTGATCTAACCAACTTCAGCCAGTGAACCAAGTTTATCTATAACAGATCCTCACAACATTTCAGCAATATGCAACCGGTCAACGCGGATGGAAACTCAGTTTGGTTTTGACAAGCTTGGCAAGTATAAGGACAGGCCCATATGCCCAACAGCTACATCAGAGGCTGATGATGCCCTATATGAGCACAACAGGCGGCAGTTACTCCATGTCCCAGTCAATGGCTCATCATGAGAGAAACCATAGTCCTCCGTTCAGGGACTAAGGAGCAGATGTACTAAGCATTGGAGAGTGATAAAGTGGAAATAGAGTACCAACCAGTGTGCTCCTAACTGGCAATTTTCTAATACAGCCTGTAACATGGCAGTAAAGAGTTGATTGGCCGGTACTTTAGCTCTCTCCACTTTATCACTCTCCACGGCTTAATACATATACCCCTAAATACCTAACAACCCTTATTTAGTCCCAAATAATCCTCCTCCTATACCCAGTGTAGATGACTACTAGGAGGGAATCCTCCCAACTAACCCCATTCTTTATTGCAAGATGTAGCAGGATCTCTAGACCCAATTCTAAATTTTAGGTCTTTGTTACTTATATATTTTGCTTTAATGCCACATGACTGTTTTTTTATTTTTCTTCTGCACACTGTTCCACACACAATATTGTTACACTGCCTTTCACACATGCCCATACTGTTGATAAAATTATTGTGGCTGATGGACTCTGCCCCTTTGTTCCGGAAGATACCCGTTTTATCCACAGGCTGGGGCTAGTAAAGATGTGTTCTGTACACCTCTGTGTACGGTCATCTCTTTGTGATCCAGTAACATCTACAGTCAGGGACCCAGTGTCTCAAATGAGGTCCAAAGTGCACAAATACATATTCTAACAGGGCAATTTGATTTTTTTACCTCACAACTGCTACTAGATGGCGTCCAAAGGAGCAATTCAATTGTTGCTCCACTTGGCCACGAGTAGCCGTGGGGGGGCTTTGGGTGAGAGAAATTTTTTGCTTTTTGCCTCCTGAGGTGGCGGGGTGAAATGTGCAAAAAGTATACCGTTTTGGCACCCAAATGGCACTTTTCACATTGCAGCTAAACCCGTTGTTTTGGGCACGTCAGAGGTAATGGGCGCCTGATCGGAGCAACATGCACCCTCTAAATGCTTATTAGGGTTACCATCCACTCCTGAATGACACTCTTTTACTAGCTTGTTTTTACACCTTTGTAAGCACCGGAGATTACTTTTAGACATGGCAGTCAGTTTTCAGAAGTGTAGATGACTCCTAGGAGAAAACTGGTTTTGTGTCTCCATTGTGCAGTTTTTCACAACTCTGCAATACCTGATGTGAATGCAAATCTAGGACTGTTATTACAAGTATAAACTACTGTAAGGAGCTGCACAAATACGAATTTGTACATATGGAGAGTAACTCTACAGTCTCCCCACTGCTAACCTTTTACTGTGTGACAAGTTCTATGGGGGGTCATACCGACCCGATCGCTCTCTGCAGTTTGTCGCAGTGCAGCGATCAGGTCGGGACTGCGCATGCGCCGACGCCACAGTGCGCCAGCCCATGGCAGTCGTCGCTGCCTAGCGTTCGCCTCTGAGACAGAGGTGGTCGCTGGGCAGGAGGGGGTTGAACGGCGGCGTTAAGCCGCCGTTTAGGAGTCGCGGTCCGGTCAACGCAGGCGTGGCCGGACCATTGGGGGGGCAGGCCGCGGTGGCTGCGTGACGTCTCACGCAGCTGCTGCGGCCAGCAGCAGTGACAAACTACTCCCGGCCAGCCGCAGAAGCTGCGCTGGCCGGGAGTAACTCCTGAAATACAAAAGCATTGCTGGTGTGCAATGCTTTTTTATTTGTGCGTGGGGGGGGGGGGGGCGGCACTGACATGCGGGGCGGACTAACCCTGTGCTGGGTGTCCCCCCGCATGTCAGGGAAGATGATCGTAGCTGTGCTAAATTTAGCACAGCTACGATCAACTCGGAATGACCCCCAATGAGCGATCATGAGATGGGATATGAAGCCAGATCTAGCATTCGTATTCTTTTTATTGTGCTTGGAATAGATACCTATGTATTTAGTATCATGCATCAGTGTTTTAAAAGCTCTGTTTATTACAAACAGTACTGTAGGTATATGCCACACTGCCAGTATATAACATCAGTTGTTTATTCAACTGTGCAAGTGCATTAAGGAAGTTAAAATATAAAATTCTGTACATATCATTTACCTGTCCTATGCATATATATTATGTTACGAGTCACTATGAGGAAACATTCCAGTCTGCACCAGGGGCTGGTATATAAGGGAATGATGGAGTTCTGGGGCTTTTGGGGGCTCTGATTGCATATAGGGTGCATGTGGATCAGATGGCATATAAAGGGGCATGTTCAAGCCTGAAATCAGAGAAATTAAATGGTTGCTTGTGACCCTTCTACGGGTGTAACCAGGGCTTTTCTCACACTGCCTATTCACACCCCTGCCTGGGAATCTGAAAATTAACATGTGATAATTCTAATGCAAAAGCAGGGCAACAACTGGCAGGGGGGGGGGGGGGGGGGGGGGGCGCTAAAGGGGCACGTGAACAAGTCACCGGACATAAAGCGGCGCCGACTCGGCCCCCAACTTTGAGGAGGAGTAGGCTGTGGACAGCTGGTGTCGCCTATCAGTCTTCAGAACACTGCTACAGAGACCTCATGCACCCGGAGTGCTCAGAGACACACTCCAGGGCAGTTTCTTACTGAGTGTCATCATCCAGGCGGCACAATGGTAGAAAGATTTAGGAGAGCACCCGGTGGTTGCAGCATGGCAGCCACTACAGGGGAACTGCTTTCATTGTAGTGAGATAGGGACGCGTAGGGCTGCTAATGTCATGTTCTAGTGGGATCAGTAAAACCTGTATCCTAAGGGTATTTATCATTTAGTGGGTCCTTATTATTATACAGTGGCTGCTTAATGGTCCCCCATTGAGACTGCAGCTCTGTTACCGCCTGGTGCTATCCTTATTACACCTAGAGCAATGTCACCTCAATTACATACAGTGAGGGATCACGGCAAATACCGATGCAGTGGCTGCCTGGTTACACAGACTGGGCCGTGGGAAATTGGGAAAAGGTAGAATGGACCCCAAAATAACAGCTTACCAGTAAGCCCAAAGAACACTTCACTTAGTACACTGTGGGTGTCTGTACATTATATAAGTGGTGTGTCTATATATATTATATGCAGGGGTGTCTTTATATTATATGGTGGGTTTCTCTGTACATTATAAAAGTGGTGTGTATGTATATTATATGTGGGTGTCAGGGCCGGTTCTGGCGCTCTGAGCGCCCCGGGTGGCGTTAGGGGGTGTGGCTTCATACAGGGGGCGTGGTCATTTACGCCCCCTGTACAGACTGAAATGATGTGCGGTGCGCGATGACGCCATCGCGCACCGCACAGTATAGGACCTCTCCACGAAGGGTAACTAGACGCGTACGCGTCTAGTTTCCCTTCACAGTGGCAGCGGGGGGGGGGGGAGGCAGCGGCCAGCGGCAGCAGGCAGGCAGCGGGGGGCACACAGCAGCAGCGGATCTTGCCCTGGTGCGGCGCCCTCCGGATGGCGCCCTGCGCCCTCCGGAAGGCGGCACCCCGGGCATAAGTCCTGCTTGCCCGTGGCAAGATCCGCTACTGTTGGGTGTATTTGTACATTATAGGGATGGTGTCTAAGTATATTATAGAGGGGGAGAGACAAGGGAGAGGGGGAAGAGACAAGGGTGAGGGGCATATTTCTGCCTCGCCCCAGGTGACAAACATCCTAGTTTTGGCTCTGGCATAAGAATCAGTGATGGACAGGATTATGTTGATTTTGGTTTCCTTATTCTTACTTGGGTGTTTTAAACACTCCAAAATATAATTTGTCTAAAATATAATAGAGAACTAGTGAACAGGTAACTGCAAAAATATGTAATGCCCAGATACACAGTGTGATGAAACTCCTGTAGCTACCGGTGTTCTATGAACTGCACCCTACCTTCACACACCGTGACAGAGAGGCAAGTGCTTTTGTTTCCCCTTGTTACGCAGACACAGAACCACTAATTAACGGTACAACTCAATTTTATTGTACATGAAATATGCCTGAACACAAATGTGATAACGTTTACCAGTTCCTAAGCATATGATGAACAAATGTTGGTTATGATAAAACACTTGCAAGCAGTCTATTGGGAGATAACTACTGAAATCAGATTCACTTGAACAGGTATAAAGAGTGGGTGAGCAGTCCACACCCACAACACCTTTGCTACTAGCTGGCAGCAAAAAAGGGGAGTCCATAGATGAGACCTTGGGTGTCGATACAGTGGCTGATTTCCTTATGCTGTCACAGCTGTTCCTAGCCAGCTGTAGAGCCCGTGAGAGTTTGCCGTGAGTGTCAGCTAGTTGTTGACTGTAGCCCAGGAGTGGTATTGTCCAGCAGTAAAAGGGTAAATGAACTATGAGATGTCCAGGACAGGTTCACGGCTGGCTGGAAGGCTTGTACACTCGGTTGATATGAACCAGCAAATGTAGAGTCTCTGACAGGTGAATTAGCTCAAGCAGGTACACGGCTGGGCGGAGCCTGCATACAAAGTCAATGAGGTACCAGCAGTAACAGAGTAGCACACGGGTGAACAAACTTTAAGCAGATACACGGCTGATTTGAAGCTTGCAAACACATCAATAATGCCCCAGCAGTTGCAGATTTAACAGACAGGTGAATAACTTGAAGCAGGTATACAGCTGGACGGAGCTTGCATACTCAGTCAATGAGGTACCAGCATTAGCAGAAACACATCAGCAAGAGAGAGCATACATTGGCATCAACCATACATTGAACATTAAAAAAAAAAAAAAAAAAAACATCTCCTGCCAGCACTATATACTATACGCCTTCAGTAACATATTCAGCTTTTACCTTTATATGTACATCACTTTCATCATATATTTCCCCAACTTTCTTCCCTGGCCCTGCAGGGCACAAGTAACTGAGGGGAGCCTACCCCCTTATCAATACATATGCAGGGGCACTGGGTAATTGAGGGGTGCCTACCCCCTTTTCTGATGTGAGGGCACTGCGGAACTGAGGGGACGAAGAGGAGCCTATCCCCTTTTTAATAATATGTACCCCAATGCAGAGTTTGGCAGCGGAAGGGCTAATTACAGGGCAGGGCAGCTGAGGGGAGACTGAGGCACCAATCTGCGCCGTCCTTCTCAGCAGCTGGGGTCCTCTTGCCAAGTCCCTTGGATGCAGGGGTCATCCTCAGCGCTGTCTGCTCCTCCGCCGTGGCACTCTGCTCTTCCTTCCTGGGACTCCGTCTGGCTGCGCTTGGTCTGTGGTCCTGTGATCCTCCGGCTGATGTGTCCTGCACTCAGCAGCTGCCTCTCTTCTCCCGACGGTCTTCTGGCTCTTCCAGCGGGCAGGCACCGGCTTGGGCAGCTCCTCCAGCACTCAGGGGTCCTCTGGCCACGGTGCAGATCTGTACTCCCGCTTCAGTCTGCGGTGACTTCCAGCACAGCTGGGCGATCCCAGTCCTCTAATCCCGGAGCAGTTCCTCCTCTCTCCCCTCAAGCGACAACAAGGCTTCCGTCCGCGGTCAGGTCTTTGCAGGTCAGTGGTCCTCTTTCTCTCCGCAGGGCAGCTTCTTCTCATCCTGCTCTCTGGTCCCACTTTTATGGGTCTCTGCTCACCTGCACCACCCTTGTACTCGATGGTCACTGGCTCCTGGGGCCCCCCGGCAACAGACCGCCCCAGGGACCTTCTGCCCTGCAACCAGGGGAGCCCAATGGTGTCCCAGCGATTTTCCCGGGCTAAAGCTGTTGCTAACTGAGGGAAGAAAAACTCCTAAGTGGCGCCAAACTTCCCTGTGCAGGCTGACAGGGTCACCTAGAGTACAGCCCATACTCTTCTATGGGACCTATGGGTTTCTGCATCTGTGACAGGGCAAAAGACACCAAGGAGACCCCTGTATATAGAATAAAAAAAAAGTATTTACATGTGTGGGGTATTACATTTAGATGCTGTAATAATAAACCAGATGTTTCCTTTCCTTTTATAAATGGTCTTAGAAAAATGACAGTAATAGTAACATTACTATAGATTGGACGCTGTTGGGACATTACCATTTGTTCTCAGTTACCAGTTTTCATAAGTACCCTTCACTGTGTGTGGCAGCAGGAATTCTACCTTTCAGTAATGAAACTTGCAGTTCTGCATGCATAGTCTGGGAATGATGATGTTTTCTCAAATAAATATAAGATTTTGCAATACTATGAATAATCTTGGAACATGCAGTTCTCCAGTAGTCATAGTCATATTATCAATATGAACTTTGTTTCTCCAAACATAATAATACTTCTGTTAAGTATAGTTTGGGATAGTTTTTTAACATGATTCAGCAAGCAGACACTCCATAATACCGATCAGCCAGGATGTGAGGAGGACCATCAATGACAAATTTGCATCATAGATATCAATAGGGGGTGGTTGTTGACATAAGCCCAGTACCATCCTCTTACCCAGTGGTACTTAAACTTTTTTGAATATCAGAATTTTTTTTCGCAGCACCCCTAGGCTAAAAGTTTCTTATTGAGAAATTTACGAATAAATATTAAATTATATAAATTGTGTGGTCAGAAACAAGATTTGTTTCTGTTTGTCAACATATTTTATTATTGGCAGCCAAAACAACTGGTTTTACTTATTACATTGACCATGAATAATTTTACCTCTTCGCGAGGATCTTCTGCAACAGGACCCATTCGTTGATCAAGACTTACCACGGCTACGTTTAATGGCATGGAAGTTGAACGGCTGATTCTAGCCAGGAGAGGGATTCCTGACAAGGTCATCCCGACTACGATCCAAGCCAGGAAGGGGGTATCGTCTAAACATTACAGCTGTATCTGGAAGAAATATGTCTCTTGGTGTGAGAGCAGATAATATTCTGGGTCTATTTCATCTGGGACGTTTCCTGCTTTTTCTGCAGTCGGGAGTAGATGTAGGCATACGTCCAGACTTCATAAAGGTCCAGATTCAGCCTTGTCTATTTTCTTTCATAAACAATTGGTTTCTCTTCCTGAGGTCCAGACATCCTTGAAAGGTGTTCTGCACATTCAACCTCCCTTTGTGCCTCCCACGGCACCTTAGAATCTCAATTTGGTGCTGCAGTTCCTCCAATCGGACTGGTTTGAACGGTTACAGGGGGTGGACGTAAAGTTCCTTACGTGGAAGACCTTCACACTGTTGGCCTTGGCTTCAGCTAGACATGTGTCGGAGCTGGGGGCGTTGTCTTACAAGAGCCCCTACTTAATTTTCCATGAGGGCAAAGCTGAATTCAAGACTCATCAGCAATTTCTTCCTAAGGTGGTGTCCGTGTTTCACATTAACTAACCTATTGTGGTTCTGGTTGTTACGGACACCTCTGCTAAGGTCTATGTGAAGAGAACAGCTTGTCACAGGAAATCGCTGTTCGTTCTCTATGATCCCAATACAATTGGGTGTCCTGCTTCAAAGCAGTCTATTGCATGCTGGATCAGGCTCACTATCCAGCATGCTTATTCCACAGCAGGCGTGCTGGTTCCAAAATCTGTACAGGCCCACTCTACTAGGTTGGTGGGTTCTTCTTGGGCGGCTGCCTGGGGTGTCTCGGCTTTACAGACAATCCTTTTCTCATAGTCTGTAGGGGATACTGGGCGCATGCCCGGTGCTTCGTTCTTCCTGCACTGTTACTTGGTTAAGTATTCTTCTTTGATTCAGCTGTTGCTGTTCCTGTTTACATGTTTGGTTCACAGTAGTGCCTCTTCCTCACATTGGGGTAGATGTATGATATCGTGCCGGTATCACTCTTCCTGTTTCGCCTTGGTAAAGAGGCAAAGCAGGAAGCAGTAGTGCCGAGATGGGGGAGTGGAAACCGCCCCTCCGGCAGTACCTGTCAGTGGCCACAGCGCATCGGCCTAGTGCTGATGCACTGTGTCTCTCCCCTCCAACCGGCTCACTGAGCATGTGCAACATCTCACAAGACCTCACATGGAGCCAGCACCCGCCGCAGTGAGGGACAGCACTTCCCTGCTGTGGAGATAGGGCTTCAACACCTGCAGCTGTCGAAATCGATAGCTACATATTGGCATGCTATCTGTCACTGAACACTCACCGCTACTTTCATACATGTTCGCTGATACCTCTCCCCTGCATACCGACGCTTCTGACATCTACCCCATTAATTATAATAATAATTTTATTTATATAGCGCTCTTTCTCCAATAGGACTCAAGGTGCTTCACAGATACATAGCATAATATAGTACAGAAAATAATGAAGTACAGAAGTAGATTTTCATAAAATACAGAAGCATGGAGATACTAAAGGGACAATTATGGGAATGCTTGAGTAAACAGGAAAGTCTTGAGTCTACTTTTGAAGGATTCTATAGTTGGGGCCTCTCGCACTGTGCGGGGAAGTGAGTTCCATAGAGTCGGAGCCGCATGACTAAAAGCTCAACCCCCAGATGAATTACGGGAGATTCTAGGTACTGCTAAAAGTCCTTCATCTACAGATCGCAGTAATCGAGTGAGGCAGTATGGAATCTGAAGCTGCTACAGGTACCTTGGGTCCTGGTCATGTAGTGCTTTGAAACTCAGTAAGCCAATCTTGAAGATGATTCGCCATCTTACATGCAGCCAGTGAAGGGAGTAGAGTATGGGTGTTATGTGGCTAGACCGGGGCTGGTCAGTTAATAGCCTGGCAGCTGTGTTTTGCACCAGCTGTAAGCGGTGCAATTCTTTTGCTAGGAGACCAAGGTAGAGGGCATGACAGTAGTCTAATCGAGAGGATACAAATGCATGGATGACTTTTGGCAGATCATCTGAGGGAATTAAGTGCTTGATGCTGGCTATGTTCCTCAGGTGAAAGAATGAGGATTTTATTGTGGCTGATATCTGATGTTTAAGTGTCAAGCCACCATCCAGGACAACACCAAGATTCTGCACACGATCAGTGGTTTGTAATTCTGAATCCTCGAGTGTAAGTCCATTAAACCTTATAGTACTGTCCCTTATTTACATTACAGTATTACTGTTCTCACACTACTAGACGGGAAAAGAAGCAGCGTGCTGTGTCCCACCAGATGATCTACGGAGGGCAGTGTCCACTCCTTCTAGCTGGGACTCTTATCCCGGAAGTAACTGTCCTGGTTGTCAGCAGAGGTAGCAGTGTTCTCTCCTGCTGACTGCTCCCTGGGTCTCCTGTCGGCTGCTGCCTGGAATTCCTGCCCGGCGGCATCCCTGCTGATTGGGTCTCCTGCCTGCCAGCATTCCCCTCCACTCCCGAACTGTATGGTTCCGGCATACAGCACCCTCCCGCATGCTGCAGCCAAACTCTTGCTTTGGCCTCTCAATGCTCCCTCTCCGATGCACCTGACGGTGCTGCTGCATCCAGTGACTGATGCTCTGATTGGGGTCGGAGGTCATGGCTGCTTGCGCTGCCATAACCTCTGTGTCTTCCACGGCTTGTTTAAATAAAAAAAAAAATTCTCCTAAATGACAAGGGCGGGGGGAAGGGGGGGCGCTTTGGTGTCCCCTCTGAATACACCACTGCTCTAGCCACCTTTATTTGACACTTTATATATACACTAGCTCTGCAAGCACATCACATGTAGTGACAATATACTTGTCAGGTAAACTCTCATGAGGTTATTTTTCACATTCACTCAATTTCCTCACATTGCTGAAGGAAGGAAGGGATGGGATCTGGTTGAGTCGGTTCGCGCAAAGCACCTAAACCCGACTAAAGGAATAGGAGCGATCATGAATAGACCCATTCGGGAGCCCAAATGGGTCTCTTTATGCGTATTTCAGCTCGCTACTCCTGCTATTCCTCACCAGGGGCGGCTCCAGAGGTGGGGCTGCAGGTCAGTTCAAAATTTAAATATGCACACCAACTGCCTCCAACTACCAGTGAGTCAATTTGAAATGGCAGTTGGTGTGGCTCCCCTATTTGAATTTTGAACTGACCTGCAGCCCCTCCTCTAGAGCCGCCCCTGTTCCTAACCTAAATATTTTCCTCATACAATAGTCATATACGCCAGTTATGACAGCTGATAGTCTTATATGTATCATTATATGTTTCTTAACTTTTTTTAAATTGTAAATTATTTAAAATGATTATAATTAGTAGCAGCTGTGGTAGTAGTTGTGGGCACTTTATTAGTATTGTTTTTATTTTCTTTAGACATCAAGAGCATCTAACAACAGGGTTAGTTACAGAGTAATATAACACGTACATGGTAGGGAGTGGATCTTGTGGATCAGTGTGTGGTGATGTACCCACATATACATAAAAACAGGAGATGGTACATTTGAATGTTCTTTCACTTTCTAAATGCAATTTGGCTGCTGTATTGATGTGACATGGCTGTTGTATCGAGTGTCTGGATTCAATTACAAAAATCAGTTGGATTTAAAAACATCCATTGCAGGAGCATTAATTAACGCTGGCTTTGTGAAGCAACGTAGAAGAGGTAAACCAAGTGAGACACACCCTCTGTTGAAACGCACGGTTATGTCAAAAACCACCCCCTGAATTCAGGTTCCGTGTGGGAAATTCCTGCTCAAAGCTTATGGCTAAAAAACATGCTAGCAGTTGCCACAATGGGGCGGGGGTTGGGCAGCCAGAGGGGCTCTTTTTCCGAAAAACTGTCTTCTAAAAAAAAAAAGTTTTTCGGAAGTGATAATTTTCTCATGGAGCCATAATGAATACTGAAAAATTATGAGAGAATACAATG
This sequence comes from Pseudophryne corroboree, assembly GCF_028390025.1. Taxonomy (NCBI): domain Eukaryota; kingdom Metazoa; phylum Chordata; class Amphibia; order Anura; family Myobatrachidae; genus Pseudophryne; species Pseudophryne corroboree. The sequence continues at coordinate 522,038,584 of NC_086446.1, read as the reverse complement.
AGAATTAAAAACTAAAAATTCTCATTGCATAATTTGTTTATGATGAATATGCCCCTAAGTATTACAATCAGTCAGATTCAGTTAGTGGAAATGTCTGTCTTTCAAGGTATAAAGCAAACTCAGAAGTAAATGACAATATCTGTGTTAGAAATACTGAGGACATTTTTGTTCCTGGATGAATATATCCCTAAATAGGCATAAAAAATATATTGTTTTCTACTTAGAGGATTATTTGTTTCTGGGGGAAAAAATACTGTAAGCAACATGATAAGAACAAATCAGAACCATACCAGACATTTTTTTTATTTTATTTTACCATACCTTTTCGCAAACAAAATAAAAAATAAACTTTCAGTATTAGTTCAATAAATAATTCTGTTCCATGATAATAGGTCCATGATAATAATTTTTTATGTTGCAGATGCATTTTGTTCTTCCAAGTGGACACGTGTATAACTTCTTTAGTTTTTAGTTTCTGAAGAGTAATAAAAAAACATGTTTTTTTTTTTTTAAATCTCCCATTAGGTTATCATAACTCATGCATTAAAGGGTTAATAAATGTTTTTAATTGTTTTTAAAACCAGGCACAGTTATAATCTTTATTGAGTCTTTAGCAGCATCCATTTAATACAATTAATATTGTATTTACAGTATAAAAGTGGTCTGCAAATGTATTTTTATTTTCTTTTAATGTTGTTTGTTTTGTTTTCATAGCCCAAGGCCGCATATAAACGGCCACAACCTCCACAAGATGGAGACATTACTGGTGACCAGTACTAAAGTGAAATGACACAGCTGTTTCAACATTCATTTTCAGAATGAATAAACTCATGCCTGTCGACAAACTTAAGTTTAAGTATCAATAAAACAAGGGGCAAATAAAATGGTCATGCCTTACCTTTTTTTTGTTTTTTGTTAATACTATGGAGTTGGACGCAGTCACTTCTGTATCTTTATGTTAACTTTGCTACAAAGTCCTTCCTTGGAAGAGATCTGGGCATCCGAATATGCAAGGAGTAAGATGCTTACTGTCAGCGTCCATAGAGAAATACGTTTTTCTGAGTCTTTAGAGGCAAAATGTGCACCAGCCCTATGGAAAGTGTAACATTTCAGTCTGAGTATTGGCTGCTATGTGAGCGGTTCAGCATCTATGTAAGCAACCGCTTTCTGTGTCTTCTACACTCCCATAAGATGTAACTTCTCCATGTGACATCTTAGCTACCGCTCCTCTCACCTCCCAGAAAAGCCCCTCACTTCTGCTACAGTACATCCAAATCTATACTGCAACACTTTGCAGATGGAAAACATCTTTCCACTGTATCCGATATCGCTGCTGCAGCCAAATCAGCCTATTCTGCATCGTTATTACAAGTGCTGTTCAGTCCATTATTTTCTTTTAGATATTGCAACACAATAATGTCTAATGACATGTTTGGTTTTTATTTTTTTAGGACTAGCTGCAGGGAACCTTAAAATATTATTGTAATGTAACTCTAAATTTTGCTTAACTCTCTTATCCATTGCTGCACGATATGGACACAGCATAGAAAGTGGGATTTTTCTTTAAGAAAACAACAAAGGGGTGTGTGGAAATGTCAGGGTCACGCTGTTGGTTTTACTGTTTGTCACTTTGCTTAAACCCCTTTTCCACTTGTAGCACAGGTCGCAGCCAGGAGCCTGACACGGCTGTGACCTCTGCTACAGCCCTCTTCTACACTAGCTCCACCAACCCGGCATATTGCCAGGTTGGTGACGCTGCTGCTGACACGGCAGGGGCGCCGCTGGGAGATCACATGATCTCCCAGCGCCGCCCTTCCATTCACTGCGAACGTGAGCCATGTCGCCTCAACACGGCTTCCGTTTACACTACACAGCTTACCGGGTTGAACATGTGTTCAACCCGGCAAGCTACCCGGGTAGGAATTTGCAGGGGGAACCGCTTCCACTAGGAAAAAACACGGGTAAATGCGCGCTCCCGCACATTTACCCGTGTTTTTAGAGCTAGTGGAAAAGGGGTATATGTGTAACATATGAAGATTAGCTCTGTACATGCCAAGAAAACAGCCTCACATACAGAGGCGTCACCAGGTGTGGTGACACCCGGTGCGCACTCTGCATTACTTCACCCCACTCACCCCTCCGGAGCTACGGGCACTCGAAAAAGGGGACATGGCCTAATTTAAAGGGGCGTGGCCTCGCGGATCTCGTCTTCTTCCCTCTGGGGGCATTTCCAGCTTCCCCGGAGATGTTGACTGTCCCCGGAGACTGGGCAGGGTCCCGTGCCAGCTCTTATCTGTGACAGGAGCTGAGTACTGCAGAGGATTATCACACTGCAGCACTCGGCTTCTGTCACCGCAGAAGAGCAGGCACTTGGTGTCAGCCCTTCCGTGGGCCGCACCCCCCGCACCCGCCTTCTGACGCCATTGCTCATATATATACTCATATTATGAATGTTAGCTCTACTTTGATACTTACATCTGCTTGTGACTGGAGAGGGAAGGCGGGGATGGAAGGGCCAAGTACCATATGGGTGTGTTTGTGTAATAAAAAATTTGCAGACTGGCATAAACATTGGCGTACCTATAATGTGTGTACTATCCGGAATCCTGCATCGGCCAGCCCTGCAGAACTGCAGAGATCACTAGGAAAATGTTGTGGCAGCCATTTTCACAGTGTTTTAAGCACGTACAATAAAGAAGTCTCTGGGAATATGGCATGGGCACCATGTTCCCGGAGACATGCACATGTGCAGTAGACTCTGGCACAAAGCTATAATCTATTGCACTGCCTGATAGGAGGGGGGTTACAAGGAGCCTGCACATGGCCCCTCTCCTCTCTTAAATGGCCTCTAGACACAGAGTTGCATATATGCCAGTAAAGCAGGACCATAGGCAAGGATGTGTTAGTAGTGCCATCACCTCGGGTGTAAGACCCCTGCATCTGCCTTAATAGCACCATGCAGCCAGTAGCACTACTCGGAGCGTCCAAAGGACATTTCAGGCATGCAACCTGTACTGTGTAGAGCCACCCGGAGTGTCTAGGCAGCTGTCCACTTGCTCCTGCCAACAGCCCTACATTCTCCTGTGTTATCATGTGGTTGAGGGCAGGGCCAGCACAGGGTGGTCATGAGCCCTATTCAAAGCCATCAGTTGTCTTTTTATGGTTCTAAACAAAATCTGGAATCCTGGATTATAGCATGTTTTTTTTTTTCTTTAAAAAAAATACAATTACCATTAAATATACAGAATGTCAGGAATCGGGACTTTGCATCATACATCTTACCAGTGCACAGTCTAGTCCGGCTCCGAGGATTCCGCAGGTGTTATGCTATCTCTCATTCCACTCCCCGTTGCATGGGTTCCGGCACCCCTGAATGCTGTCCCGGCTCCCCGCTACCGCGGGTACTGGGTGCTGCCATATTGCTGTCGGTCAGCTGACCGCATCTCCACCAATTGCAAGTGTCGGTCCAGCGTTCAGTTCCTGTTCCTGAAGATCTGTTTACGACCAGCGATCCTCCTGTTCCAGCAGCATTACCAGCACTGTGATTCCAGCTCATGGTAGTAACACCTGTACTGTGATTCCGGGAGCTATAATCTCTTCCAGAGTGTCCTTGAGTGTGCTGCTACATTAATTCCCAAAACAGCCCTGTCCAAGTGTATGTTATCCAATGTGCATTCGTGTGTACTGCAGTTCCAGTAATCGCTCCAGTTCCAGTCTGGTCCAAGCAAGTCAGATCCTAAACTAACTCCAGTTCCAGTTTTCTCTCCGGTTCCAGTCTGGGCCAAGCAAGTCAGATCCTAAACTGACTCTAGTTCCAGTTGTCTCTCCGGTTCCAGTCCGTTTCAAACAAATTAGTTTCCATGCTGACTTCAGTTCCTGGATTTCTTTTGTGCATTCATTAATAGAAGAATACCTGAATTATCTTCTTCTCCTCCCTGTGTACCTCATGCGCAAGACTTACCTGCATCCACCAAGTTTCCTGCACCGTGCGCTCCCCACAGAACCAAATACATATTCCAACTTGAATTCACAAAATACCAGCGTTCTGATACAGAATAAGAAATATACATTAAGAATCTCATCTGATGTGCAATAAAAGAGTTTTATTTTCGCACAGTTGGCCTGTAGTCAAAATAAGGACATTTCAAGGGGATCAGTATGATATCCCAGCTGTGGGTATCCCAGCAGTCAGCAGACTCATGGGCTCGCTGCGCTCGCCATGCATCGGGCCCATTGGTCGCCACACAATTTATTCCCACTCGGATGGTGGCGTGGACCACCACCCAAGTGGGGATTCCTAGTGACGGTTGGGATTTCGACCGCCGGCATTTCACCAGGTGTCTGGATTCCGCATCGGTATCCTGACTGCCGGGATCCAGACAGACATCAAATTGGCCGCATACCATTTCAAGGGTCCAACATTTTTAATGACATCTTTAAAACGCGTGGACTCTCCCTGGGCTGTAGAGACAATTGAGTCCAGATTGTGAACCGGGATCATATCAATTGCCTCCTGCTCAGGAGATACATTATATGCCACAATTATGGTGAATGTTGTGTAAAATTGCTGGAACACCTAGCTATCGAAAGAGTAAAGTGTAAAGAGGTTTGGACTGGACAAACCTTGCACTCTTATTCATGTGTGATATAATGTGTTATAGTAATCATTAATACAATTGCACTATTTCCAATCCCTATTCTCCCCTCTATAAGGATGGCAGATTTTAGAATGTCATGTAGCGGTGGCAGAGTCTCTATCACAGCGTGTACTTTAAAACCACTTAACTGATGATATTTCTCTTCATAACTGTTCATAACATTGTTTTTCTCTAATTTAATATAGTTTAAAAAGTGCGGTTTTTTTATATTTAAATATTGTATTATACACATCTGCAGAATAGATCACCCCATTAAAAACTGGGGGACACAGTGGGGTGGCGCGGTCACATGTGATTTGACCATGCCAGGTAAGTTGTTACATAGGCTCTGGAAAAGTGTTCTTAGTAATGGTTCATTTTCTTTCCTGCTTATAGACTTTTCAGGTGGATAAATATTATAGATTGACAGTACTTGTTGATGTCAAGAATTCCTTTACATTGGTTTCTGTGTTATAAGAAAAATGATTAGTCAAAATAACAACATTGTGGCTAATTGAGACCTGATCGCTGCTGTGTTTTCGAACAGCAGACTATCAGGTCTGAACTGCACATGCGCAGGTGCCGCAGTGCGCCAGCGCATGCCAGAGATGCGATCGGCATCTCAGCCCAATCAGGCAGAGGCGTTCGCTGGGTGGGAGGGGGTGGGCCGGAGGCGTTGGACTGCCATTTTGGGGGCCTGGTCCGTGCAACGCAGGTGTGTCCGGACCGTGCTGGGGGTGGGGGTTGGGCCGCAGAGCGACGGGTAGCTCTTGTAATGCAATGCAATGCATTTGTACCTGTGTGGGAGGGGAGTCAAACATGCGGGGCGGACTAGCCCTGTGCTGGGTTCCCCCCACATGTCTGTGAAAGTGATCGTAGATGTGCTAAATTTAGCACATCTACGATGAAATCTGAATTACCCCCATTGTGTTTATAACATTTGTCACCTTTAAATCAGCCATGTCTTTGTGTCATACAGTAAGGGGCTTACTTATTAGCAAAGGCAGTTTCCACATTATTTTGTTATCGGCCCATTTAACAACAGTCTAGCGCAGGAGATATCAGAGACATAACATTGCAGGCCGCAGTCCCTATTATTCTCATTAGGGACTGTGATCTGACTGTATTTACCAAGCTTGGCCTCATCAGCTAATGCCATCTTTAAAACTTTGTTTCAGAGAGGGATCCTTCTGAAGGCAACACATGCACATGCAGCATTAAAGTCTCTGCCTGTGAGACTGTGAAATCCACTGCTCAGTAGCGGGATTGATAGATAAATAAATATTTACATCCCAGTAGACTCTCTTTGCCTGCATTAGTAGAAACACCAGAGCCCTGGGTAAAATACTCAGAGGGACAAAGCAACTGGCAGTTCTCCAGGTTAACAGTTTGAAATGAAGTGCTAAGGTATCTATTTATCATCATTTTTTAAAATAAAATAACAAGAAAATGACCATTCTCTCCCTGTTTTCACAGAAAAAAATATTTTGTGAATGCATTACAGACATTTTGGAGGGGAGTTCGCAAAAGTCTCCCCTAAATAACACTCACATCAAGTCCATGTGGCTACCGCATTTCCCATTCCTGCAATGGGAAATGAGGTAATTCAGAATTTACCATGATTCAACTGGGACATTTTATCGGAAGAAGCCCTACATAGCTAGCGCTATCTTCAGATGGATTTAGCAGGGGCATTTATTATCGAATATTTTATTTATTTAGAACAAACAGCATATCTATATTTTTTTCTTTTATATGTGTATACATGTGAAATAAATGTGATATTTTATCTATTAAGCCTTTTGGATATTAGATTGTGTTTTTTACATACATGATCAGCCAGCGCTGGTAGTTTTTTCTTTTTCTTGTTGTTCAATTTCCCAGGGGACTTACCATCCCCATACCAGCTGCTATTGATAGCGCACCTTCTCTTTCTCTTGACCTGCATTTATGTATCTGGCAGCTTGGGGGCATATTTGTATCTGGCAACACTGGGGGCATATATATCTGGCACCGTTGGAGGCATATATGTATCTGGCAGCACTGGAGGTATATGTATCTGGCAGCACTTGGGGCATATGTATTTGGCACCGATAGGGGCATTTATGTATCTGGTACCGCAGGGGGCATTTATGTATCTGGCAGCACTGGGGGCACATGTATCTGGCACCGCTGGGGGCATTTATGTAACTGGCACCGCTGGGGGCATATATGCATCTGGCACCGCTGGGGGGAATATATGTATCTGGCACCGCTGGGGGCATACAGTATGTGTATCTGGCACCGCTGGGGCATATGTGTATCTGGCACTGCTGTGGGCATATGTGTATCTGGCACTGCTGGGGGCATATGTATCTGGCACAACTGGGGACATTTATGTATATAGCACCACTGGGGGCATATATGTATCTGGCAGCACTGGGGGCATATGTATCTGGCACCCCGCTGAGGGCATATGTATCTGGCACAACTGGGGACATTTATGTATCTGGCACAGCTGGGGGCATATATGCATCTGGCACCGCTGGGGGGAATATATGTATCTGGCACCGCTCGGGGCATACAGTATGTGTATCTGGCACCGCTGGGGCATATGTGTATCTGGCACTGCTGTGGGCATATGTGTATCTGGCACTGCTGGGGGCATTTATGTATCTGGCACCGCTGGGGGCATATATGTACAGTATCTGGCAGCTTGGGGGCATATATGTATCTGGCAGCACTGGGGACATATGTGTATATGGTCCACTGGGGGCATATGTGTATCAGGAACTATGAGGGCATATGTTTATCTGTCACCACTGGGGGCATATGTGTATATGGCACCACTGGGGACATTGAGTAAGGGGCACCACTGGGGGGCATATGTGTATCTGGCATTACTGGGGGCATATGTGTAAGGGGCACTAGACACAGAATGAAGGGAGGGGAAGATGAGGGTGTTGCTGAGAGACACTGGGAGGAGATGATGGTATGGCTGAGAGACGCAGGGGTTAGGAGGTGATATGAGTCTGGTTGAACACCTCCGTGACATTATGATGAGCTTGGTTATATTCCTACACAAAAAAAGCATCTTCTGGATCATGTAATTTCCTACATGAATAGTGATTAATGATAGAAGATGCTGTCTGCCCAGGGAGGACATTTCTTCAGATGTTTCCCGTTGTGAGAAACCACCATATACTGTAAGTATGGTGCATATGGAAAGGAATGCTCCCAGAGTAATGAGAAACAGGTGGTGTGTCATGTTGACACGCTCACATGTGCAGTGGCCACGCCCCTTGTGGTATGTGATTTATATTGCTTTGAGTGCCAATAAGCGGTGATAGATACACCCAATAGGCGGTGGTAGACACGCTCAGTAGGTGGTGCTAAATACCCCCGTCCGATGGTGCACCCCCTAATAAAATATTCTGCGCACGTATATGATCACAAACTTACATAACAAGTGGAACATAACACAATCCTGCATGCGTTCCAGTGATCCACATTGGATAAAAATAGTAAAAAAAAAAAAAAAGATTTAATATATCATACTTACCCAAAGTGCATACACACAATGCATTGTATGCTTGCAATTTTAATAATAATTATAATAATAATAATAATTTTATTTGTATAGCGCTCTTTATCCAATAGGACTCAAGGCGCTTAACAGATACATAGCATTATATTGTACAGAAACAATGAAGCACAGAAAAGTTTTTCATAAAATAAAGAGGCATGTAGACATTATGGAAATGCTTGAGTAAACAGGAAAGTCTTGAGTTAATTTTTGAAGGATTCTATAGTTGGGGCCTCTCACACTGTGCGGGGAAGTGCGTTCCATAGAGTTGAAGCCGCATGACTAAAAGCTCGACCCCCAGATGAATTACGGGAGATTCTAGGTACTGCTAAAAGTCCTTCATCTACAGATCACAGTAATCAAGTGGGGCAGTATGGAATCCGAAGCTGCTACAGGTACCCTGGGCCCTGGTCATGTAGTGCTTTGAAACTCAGTAAGTCAATCTTGAAGATGATTCGCCATTTTACAGGCAGCCAGTGAAGGAAGTAGAGGATGGGTGTTATGTGGCTAGAACAGGGCTGGTTGGTTAACAGCCTGGCAGCTGTGTTTTGCACCAGTTGTAAGCGGTGCAATTCTTTTGCTGGGAGACCAAGGTAGAGGGCATTACAGTAGTTTAATCGAGATTATATAAATGCATGTATGACTTTTGGCAGATCATCTGAGGAAATTAAGTGCTTGATTCTGGCTATGTTCCTCAGGTGAAATAATGAGTATTTGATTGTGGCTGATATCTGATGTCTAAGTGTCAAGCCACCATCCAGGACAACACCAAGATTCCGCACACGATCAGTGGTTTGTAATTCTGAATCCCCAGGTGTAAGTTCAGTTGGTTGGCTATGCTGTAGTCTTGTCCTTTGATGTTGCGGTCCTATCATAAGGACCTCTGTTTTATCCGGGTTCAGTAGCAGCCAACTGGCACTCATCCACTCCTGGAGCTCAGCTAGACAGCCATTTAGGGATGCTATTGTGCTATCGGTGCCTGGAGCAAAGGACAAGTACAGTTGTGTATCATCTGCATAGCAGTGTTAGACCAAGCCATGGCGTCTGATTATTTCACCAAGTGGGAGCATGTATACTGCAAAAAGCATGGGGGATAGTATAGAACCTTGTGGGACACCACATGGCAATGGCACTGATGGTGATGAGTATACTCCAGACGATACTCTCTATTACCTGCCTGTGAGAAATGATTTTAACCAATTTAGGAAAGTGCCATCCAGTCCACACAAATGTATCAGTCGCTCAATCAGAAGCCCATGGTCCACGGTATCAAATGCTGCAGAGAGATCCAGAAGGATTAAGATTGAACAGTCACCTCTGTCTCTTGCCATCAGAAGATAATTTAACACACACACCAGGGCTGTTTCAGTGCTATGGGGGTAATTCTGAGTTGATCGCAGCAGGATTTTTGTTAGCAGTTGGGCAAAACCATGTGCACTGCAGGGGAGGAAGATATAACATGTGCAGAGAGAGTTAGATTTGGGTGGGTTATTTTGTTTCTGTGTAGGGTAAATACTGGCTGCTTTATTTTTACACTGCAATTTAGATTGCAGATTGAACACACCACACCCAAATCTAACTCTCTCTGCACATGTTATATCTGCCTCCCCTGCAGTGCACATGGTTTTGCCCAACTGCTAACAAAAATCCTGCTGCGATCAACTCAGAATTACCCCCTATGTCTACTCCTGAATCCTGATTGGAATGGATGATAAATATCATAGGTTGTCTGGCGGGTTTCCAGTTGATTTGCACACTTTTTCAATAACCTTTCCTAGAAAAGAAAGGTTTGATACTGGTCTGTAGTTAGTCATGCAGTCGGGATCTAAATTAGGTTTTTTAAGAAGAGGTCTAACAGTTGCTTCCTTTAGGGGTCCAGGAAAAATGCCTGTCTGCAAAGAGCATTGAACAAATTTTGCAAAGACAGGACCAATTATATCCATACAACCTATTAGAAGCTTGGTTGAGGAAGGGTCCAGATCACAGGTGGTGGGACACAAAATCAGAGCAATTTCAGCAATGTCCTTTATATCCACTGGGTCAAAGCAAGTAAGTTATATTAGCAGGCTTGGTAGTTTGGCACTCCTTTGATCGCACTGTGGAGATTCCAGCCCTGATGGTGCATATTTTATCTGCAAAGAAGTATGCAAACTCGTTGCATCTTGCCTGGGAGAGGGTCTCATCAGTCTGCAGGCATGCTGGCTTGCAAAGCATCTCCACTGTGCGGAAAAGTTGAGCTGGCCTATTGTTTGCTGCCGTGATCTCATTTGACAGGAACTGTGATTTCTTACAGGTGATTGTCGATTGATATTCTTCATTATGCTTTATTCCTTTTATTTTGTCATCCACTAGGTTAGTCTTCCTCCATCGTCTTTCCAGTCTACACCCCCTTTTCTTGAGCTCACTAACATTGTTGTCGAACCAGGGAGCTCGACGTTGCAGCCGTAACATCCCTATTATAATAACGGACTAGGGAGCAGGGATCTTCACAGGCACCCAGTATAGCAGAGAGATCCAGATTTTGACTATATAGTCAAAGTTGTAAGAAAAGTTAGCACATATCGCACTGGGTGTACACAGCTTGCTATACCGATGCGTGCTCCCGTGGGATCGGTATCGCAAGAAAAAATAGACTGTGCAGGCAAGGCAATTTTGACTATATTGTGTACAAACTAGTATAAATTTTTGTCAAAAACGGCCATAGTCAAAATCGCACCGTGTGTATAGACAATATCGGTGCTTTTGGGCTCTGGGGGAGTTCAAGGGAAATCGCATATTCAAAATCGGGCAGTCTGTATCTCACCATATGTATGCACCATTAGTTTGATGAAAATCAATGTAACAGATGCATCAGTAATCCATCTGTACTGTGTGGTGGTAGAGGGAGATGGGCACTGATGTGGTGCTACTATGCATTCCTGGATGTAAAAGATGGTGCAGATAGAGGCCGAATATGGAAGGCTCCGGAATATTTTCTAATTCACTGTGACAGGGCTTTCCCAACACACGCAAAAGCAAATTCAGCAAGTTTTAGTGATTTGTTTTCTCAACACAATTGTATTTAAAATGTGACTTGTGATAAATATGCCACTATGCAGGGAATTCAAATCTTAACGCGCTCCCTATCTACTGTCTAAAGTGATGGGAGATAGAGGGGTGATATTCAAATGGCCCCCGTTATTGCCCCTATCGCGTCCAGTACAGTCTGGCTTAGGCACGAAAAGCACCTAAACCCAACTAAACTAATGGGTGTGATCGTGAAAAGACCTGTTTGGGTCTCTTTACGCGCATTTCAGCTTGCGCCCTCCAGGGGTAGCGAACTACTTGTCGCGCCCGTTGGCAGAGATATTAGAATACCACCGAGGGGTGCGATCGCGGCCAGAAAGGGGAGGGGGGGAGATAACATTTGAATCCAGCCCTATGGGTGGTAAATAAACTAGTGCTCATATGTTTTTTAAGTGGAGAACAATGAAATAGTGGTTAGCATTGCTAATGGACAGTGTTGGTGTCATGGGTTGAAATCTGGCCACGGCCTTATCTGTATCCTCCTTATACCCAAGTTTCCTCCTACTATCCGAAAAGACATGGAAAATTATTTATGTGCTTCACATGTGAATGACTACATTTTCACTGCTAAGCGCTGCATAATATATATGTGAGCTATATTAAAACCTGTCAATAAATACACATATAAGATTAGTTCTCTTCTAAGGTTTCCACATATCAGTTTTTAATTTGGTTATTTGCACCAGGCTAGAGAATGATTCTATTAATTAAACATTTGATCAAACATCCAGACAATTAAATCTAAATATCTAATCAGGGCTGGATGTAGCATTATTCACTGGGCCTAAGCTGAGGGGTGCAAAAGCTACGAAACTGCTCTTTTACCCCTTTACAATGCCCTTTTTTTCTGTTACCAATAGATAAATATAAATTGAAAATCTAAAAATAGATGCAAGTTTAATGTGAGGCACATATTAAGGTAGATGAGAACTCCACCTATAACAATACAGAAATATTTTTGGATGGAGTTCAAGGAGTTAAAAAAACATAATTGTACCTTACATGTATGCACCATTCTCCATAACACTCAGTGTCCCTGAGGGCTGTTATGTTCCTTCTCTTCTCTTACCACATCTATACCACATTTGTCACCGACCAGATTAGATGTCATCATTTTATTAGGATTATTGGTTGACAAGGTTATAATTGTCAGATATCATACTTGGCAACTATTGTAATCTTCCCTCTGGGAATTTCCGGATGTCCATGGGAACCACCCGAAATTCATGAGTCTCCCAGACACACCAGATAGATAATGGATAAGTTTCCTAGGACAGTCCCAATTTTTGGCTATTGAAAAGAGATGTTTTTGGTGATTTTGCTGTGAGGTTTAAACCTGATGTTGCATTTCAAAAAGCAATGTGCATGTGCCAAAATCTGCAAGAAAGATCTTCACTTTTGGATATGTGAAGCTATTTCAGCCATGGTCTGCTACAGAATGGATGTACTTATATCCAGCGGCGGCTGCAGCACGGACTACCTTCTGCAGAACCTGGGGCTCTGCATCAGGCTTCCCTCTCCTAAACCCCCAGACAGAGGGAATTCTAATGCAGAGTCCATAGTTCTGCACGGAGGCTGCTGCTGCCGATTCCGGACACATGTCAGTCAGCACATATATTACATACTGTACATCTACATACTGTATATATGTGTATATGTGCTTAGCGTTTTCCTCCTGCACAAGGTAGTCGGTGCTGCAGCCGCCGCTGGTTATGCCAGCCTCCAGTTGTGCTAGGGAGACAAAAGGGAGGCAAAATTAACACGTTCAATAGGAACAAAAGGCACTAAACAAATACAAACATCAACCTTATAATGTAACATTTACATTGCATTACCATTAGCCAAGTTCAACACCTGGGACTACATAAAATTTTGATTATTGTCAAAGTCAGAAAAATATCATGCTACACGTTGCCATATATTCACCTCATGCGCTTGCCCGCTGCACATGCACTTTCGCTGGCGTGCGTGCACATATTTGCAAGTTGCGTGACGGCGCCCCTACGGGCGTGCGCTTGAGGGCATGGTATGTGCATTTACGGTAGAGTTTGTGTGCGTCTAGCTGGCTACTCAATCATTAAATAATAAAACCAAATAGTATGTTTTATAGATAATGTTCCCCTTAGTGATAACTGTAAGTTTGTTTAATGTGACTTGTTCACGGACGTGGGAATCCCTCTTTACGTGGTACAAAGGGTCTGATTAAGGTTGAACAGTGGTGTCTGGTACCTAACCGAAGAGTATTTTAATAGCAATAATCCGGTGTTGGTTAGGTAAAGATTAATCGCTCCTGCGTGTAGTTATGGCCATTAGTAGTTTCTGGACATTTCATATATTTGCAGTTCATTATCCATGCGGCGGGAATCCGGCGATTCCCTCCCACCTGAGCAGTTTGTAATAGCCACAGCCCACCTGTTCAAATCCACCTATGACCTTTTGTTACAGTGCAGAGAGACATTCCTGTGTCCAATGAACAATAAGATTGTAGGGCCCTTTGTAGTACACTGTATGTTGTGTATATAAGGGTCACTGTCCCCAGACCGGCCAGTACTCTCACTCTTCAACATTTATCTCAGATAATTGGAGGACTGGATTCCGGTTGCGCTTGCGAGTGTTCCCCGTATGGTATGTTTCTCTGTGGCCACTTTGTTACCCGTTTAAATGTTAGTCATTCATTCTTATTTGTTGTATTAGTGTTTGCGATCGTTCGCTATTGTGTATATTTCTGTTTAGTTATTCTGTTAGATTTTAATGTTAGCCTGTAGTGTATGAACTGTTCACTGTTTTCTTTTCCCATTTACTTAGTTAAATATTGTTAGTAAAGGTGTTGGAACCTTAGCCAGGTATTGAGTGTTTATTACATTACTGAGGGTGATCGGAGCATCTCAATCGCTCAAACAACTAGCTTACAAACCAAGGTTAAACAGCATTATATCATTACAGTATCTAACACTAAGATTTACAGTATAAGCATACTCTGTGTAAGGTATAAAAGGTTATTATCTGTGTGTACGCTAGCTGTGTGTTCAGTACACCCAGCGCAGCGTGTGTACGTGACTTGCGTACCACGTGCAAGGTATTCTTACGCAAATAGCGTACGGAGTGCGTAGCACGTGCACGAGGTTCAGCGGCCATTACGGCTTCACGGTATAGATGTAATAGCTTGTGTTGTAGAGTATAAGAATCAGCTTTATCAATTGAGGGCTCGTCCGTCCTCCACATATCCGCACTAACGAAAACAAACGTTATCTGCCAGCAAGGGCGGGAAGGCAGTAGTGCTGGCTAGATAAGCGTCTGTTTCGCTACGTAGTAGGAGTGCTGGTGGAATCCGGAACCGGAGGTAAGAACAATACGCTACTATCTTTTAAAACTGTTCATTTCTGTTTTTGCATACGCACACACGCACGCACACACCTGCATTGTTGCGGCTCACTCTCTTGTTGCCATTAGAAACGTGCTGAGGAAATCTGGTGCTATTTAGTTGAGATTATAAAGGATCATTTTTTTTAAGGAAATAATTGTAAAGGACACGCACACAGCATAGCAAATACTGTGTGGTGTACGGTAAGCGATTACAGTTGAACATCGTTTACATTGATAGAAGCGTGTTGGTTGCGTTGCTGTGAGCATATCTGGACTTTGTGCATACGTGTCTCGGGCAACGTGCGAGATTACGTACGCAACACAAAGGCATACGCACGTGGCGTGTTTACGCAGCGGAGCGTACGGATACGCCCACCGAGACTCAAATCACACGATAACATTGTTTTAGTGGGGACGGTATAGTATAGCCACCTGAATAATAGCACAGGTTTGTTCAGTTTTCCAAAAAGCTTAGTTAAAAGAGAACCTTTTTCCATTGCAATACTCAGGGATTGAACTACTGCCTGTATGAAAGGAATTTCTGTACAGAAAGATCAGTGTGTCTATGAGTGAGTAGGAGTGAGTGTGGAAATAAAGGTATTATTTTCTGTGAACCCACAAATCGGGATCCCGTCGGAGACCACATCAGGTGAGTGGACACTTGGTGGCGTGGGACTGGCTTGCCTGCGTTAACATTATACAAGGTAAAAGGAGCAAGTAGTATCCGCAGACAAAACGACTGCGAAGGTTTAAGCGCAGCCCGGGGGGTTTTGCGTATTACCCATATAGATTGAGCTCCGGCTGAAGGTTTCGCAGCCTAAACAACTGATTCCGTTGGTCGTACAGCGTATAAATATTAAGTTACTTATGCGCAGTGCGACTGGACCGCACGTAATTGTGTGCATTAGTTTGTTACCTTGATACCCATTAAAATTTACTGTGGGATCATAAATGCTATTTGTACATTCTAACCTGATTTGTGTAGGTTTTTGTTATTTTAAGGGATTTTCGCTGTTCACTCAGGAAATCTCCAACAACCAGTACTTACTGGGGAGGGTAGCATACTCCCACGCGCCCCAGTAAATAGAGGTTACAAAAGATCCCACGGATTGGATTGGCCAATTGGGGCGCAGAGTGAGTGAAGGCACTAGTGGAACTTTCACCGTCGCCTTACCGCGGGCAACTTGGTTTGTTTTGTAAGAATTTGCTGAGACAGCAATATCTGCAAACAATGGGGGCCAGTTGTTCAAAGAAGGGACGTCCAACAAGGGTTCACGTTGGTAATTGTTGGCCCAAAGGGTCAGCATGGTATATAATGTGTGAAAAATACGGATCACACACACAGGTATTTTGCAAAGAATGGGAACGAATGACAGAGGATGATGGGGAGCAGTTTCCCCGGGTAGGCAGTTTGAACCCTGAGGTATTGCAGAATCTAAGAAAAAGGATAGGTCTAATAAAATCTGCAAAGCAGAGGATTAGACATTATGATTGTTTACAGGTATGGCAACAGGAAAGTGAAATACAACAGGAATTAGCTCAGAAAGCAAATTCAAATCCTGGTAGGAGTCTGATAGCAACGGCACCACCACCGTATATAGTAGGGGACAAAGTGGCTGCAGAGAATGACATGCGGGTGTACGATAAGGGTGCACTTAACCAATGTAGTAATGATAAGAGTAAAATGAAAGTTAATGCAAATGTTGAGACTAACGCTAACCCATGCAAGTTGTATCCCATTTTAAACTTCCCCCAGGAATACGACCAGGAAGATGAGCCCACTACGATTTCAGCTCTCTCTCTAGCGGCCACCATAAACGATACTTCAGTGGGCATCACCCAACCAGTAAGATTGGTATCAAAGGCACATAGTTCAGGGACAGGTGAGGTTGTATCTAAAGGTAAGTACGGCACTGTACAATATGCTGAAACTGTTGCACCACCCACTGTAGAATCAACCCAGAGTGAAGTAATTAATATTAATCCTGTTAGAGTGATAGCGGTCCCCAATGGGAAGACCGACACAAATGGGGTCACACCCATCAGGAATATTGCAATGCACTGTCCCTGGTCCCGAGCAGAATTAAGAACAATTTTGTCTGAATTTCCTGATCCCAGAAAAGATTTAGCCGCATGTCAAAGGTTCATTAAGGACCTGGGTAACTCCACTGAACCAAATAACAAAGATTGGCGGACACTACTGAGGGCATGCCTGCCCTCTAGTATTGACCCTGTGAAATTTTTAGCTGACTGTAAATTAGATGAAGAAGTACCCCTTACGGATGAGTATAATCAAGATAATGTAACCAGGATCAATCTGCAGCTGGGAGTATACTTCCCAGCTGTGGTAAAATGGAACAAAATCTTCTCCATCAAACAAATGGAAGGAGAAACTGCCGCTGACTATTTCCACCGGGCACTGGAGGAAATGGCTAAATACACTGGGATCGTGGAAATTGAGGCAAATGTACACCATAGAGAGGTAGCGGTGTCCGTCTTGATGGACGGTTTAAAGGAGGTATTAAGGAATAGGGTACAAACCACTCAACCTAACTGGAGAGGTATGTCGGTGGCCGCCTTAAGAGAGACTGCTGTTGGGCACGACAGGAACATCACAAGACGCAGGGAGTCACAGAGTGATAAACTGATGGCTATAAGTATCCAAGCCCTCACAACAAGGCAGCCTCAGTCTAAATATCAGACCCCTGGTGGTAAGCCACATACGGTAAAATGTTACAATTGTAATAGGGAAGGTCATTTTGCACGTAACTGCACCAGTAATCCACACAATGCATATTAAAACCCTAGACAACGACATGACATACGAGATTGGGATCAAGGACCGCAGAGACGGAGTTATGAGCTACACGCAGGGGAAACAAGAAGGTATCCCCCAAGAAGAGACTGGCAAGTCTCTGATAATTCCCATTTACCTCCTTCACAGGTAATAGCTGCCAGTGCGATGCAGGGAGGTCACCACGCACCATAGGGGCGGGGCCACACCTGTAGTCTGCAGCCAGTGAAATTAATTGCAAGCCTTGGAAGTGAACCCGAGGTCACAATTGATGTAGCTGGTAATTCTCTAAATTTCCTTGTAGATACGGGGGCGGCCAAGTCAGTGATAAATTCGACCGTGGGCATGAGAACCACTGGTAAAACCATTCCAGCCATGGGAGTAACAGGAGTAGTGCAACAATACCCTTTAAGCAAACCAACAGAGGTTACGATAGGGCCTTTGCAGACCAAGCATTCTTTTCTGTTGGCTGCATCGGCTCCGACTAATCTCCTAGGGAGAGATTTACTGTGCAAAATGGGATGCGTCATATACTGTACTCCTGAAGGTGTGTTCTTGGACATACCCGAAAACCACGCTCAGGAAGCGCAGGATATGCTAGACTCCCCAACAAGATTAATGTCACACACTGTTGTTGTAAATAGGTGTCCGTCCAAGGTAGAGGAAATGATTTCCCAGATACCGGAATCACTTTGGACCAAGGATGGACAAGACACTGGATTGATGGCAAACGTAGCCCCAGTAGTTGTGCAAGTAAAAGAGGGTAGGATAGCTCCAAAAATCCCACAATATCCTCTGAAGCCAGAGGTGGAGTTAGGAGTTTTCCCTGTAATAGAGCGCTTGCTACAACAGGGCATTCTGGTAAGAACGTCCAGCACTGCCAATAGTCCCATCTTCCCTGTTAAAAAGAGTGGGGGGAGGGGTTACAGATTAGTGCAGGATCTAAGAGGGATCAACAAAATAGTTGAGAGTCAATTCCCCGTAGTACCAAATCCAGCTGTCATCCTTATGCAAATCCCTCCCACTGCCAAATTTTTCACTGTGATTGACCTCTGCTCCGCTTTCTTCTCGGTACCTCTGCACCCTGACAGTCAATACTTATTCGCATTCACGTACAGAGGAGTTCAATACACATGGACTCGCTTACCACAAGGTTTCATAGACAGTCCAAGTATCTTCTCACAAGCGGTGCATGATTGTTTACAGTCTTTCCAACCAGAGAGTGGATCAATATTGATACAGTATGTGGATGATTTACTACTGTGTTCAGATTCACTGGAAGCGTCCCTGAGAGATACGAAACAACTCCTGTTTCATCTTTCAGACACAGGACACAAGGTTTCCAAGGACAAGTTACAATTATGCCAGACCCGTGTAAAGTATTTGGGACACTGTCTAACACAAGAACTGAGACACCTTACCGCTGATAGAATTCAAGCAATTCGTGACATGACCCTGCCATAAACCCAGCAACAGATTAGAACGTTTTTAGGAATGTGTGGGTATTGCCGTAACTGGATCCCAGGTTTTTCCATACTGGCCTTACCTTTGCAGGAGATGGTCTCATCAAGCAAACCTGATCGGATTTCGCATACAGACGAATCTGAGATGGCATTTGAGAAACTTAAACAGTGCCTAACGCAGGCACCGGCATTGGGTATGCCAGACTATGGGAAACCCTTTGAGCTGTACGGAACAGAGAGTGCTGGGTGCGCAGCAGGTGTCTTAACCCAGAAGCATGGTGATGCCAGCAGGCCGATAGCCTACTATAGCGCTCAGCTAGATACGGTAGCGCGATCCCTCCCCACATGCTTGCGAAGTGTTGCAGCAATAGCATTGCTAGTCACAAAAAGCGAAGATGTAGTGCTAGGACACAACCTCACAATTCATACACCACATGCAGTGACAGCCTTACTGAATTCTGCCCAAACCAGACACGTCTCATCAGCGCGGTTTACAAGATGGGAATTGGCATTGATGGCCCCCGTAAACATCACCATAAGGAGATGCAGTGCATTAAATCCTGCAACGTATCTCCCAGGTGTGCCTGGACAGGCACAAAGGGTGGAGGATGAGAGTGATGGTGAAGGAGGATTTAATACAGGGGATGACACGCATGATTGTATGGAATATTTGACCCAAAATTTCACGGCAAGGCCTGACATCAGTGACAACCCACTGGAAGATGTAGATTTTACCTTCTACACTGACGGTAGTTGTCACAGACAGACGGACTCGGGAGACTTGTGTACTGGATACGCAGTCGTAGATGACCAAGGTACCAAAGAAGCAGAACCGCTAGGCCCACCTCACTCAGCACAAGTTGCTGAACTGGTTGCCCTAACCAGAGCATGTGAATTGGCTAAGGGCAAATCAGCCAACATTTACACAGATTCTAGGTACGCCTTCGGAGTAGTCCATGATTTCGGAGCCCTATGGCGCCTCAGAAATTTCATGACGGCAGCTGGCACACCCGTAGCGCATGCAGCCCACATCAAAAGACTTCTAACAGCGATACAGGAACCCGACAGAGTGGCTGTTATCAAGTGTAAAGCTCACACATATAGCCAAGACCCGGTATCACTTGGTAACAGCCGAGCAGACGAAGCTGCTAAATCAGCAGCCGGTAACCCCATACAAACAGATAGTACACGACTGATGGTATTTAATACTGTAAACACACAGAAATTGTGTGAAATGCAAAATTTGTGTTCCCCACAGGAAAAGGCAGTCTGGAGGTCAAACGGATATGACCAGGAGTCCTCAGGACTCTGGACAGATGGACAGGGTAAACCAGTGGCACCCAGAGCATACCTTCTAAGTCTAGCGGAAGCAGCACATGGGCTGACTCATCTAGGCAAAGAAGGGATGTGTAAGCTAGTAAGAGCTTATTGGTGCGCCCCAGGATTTTCCTCACATGCGGGTAAAAGAGCAATGACATGTCTCACCTGCTTGAGGAAGAATATCGGAAAGGCAATACCGACAGAGCCATCCCATATCCCTCCGACAGATGGTCCTTTCCAGGTAATACAGATTGACTTCATACAATTGCCACCTTGTAGAAATTTAAAATATGTATTGGTCTGTATTGATGTGTTCTCAAATTGGGTTGAAGCATTTCCCGCGGCCACAAATACTGCTGTATTTACTGCAAAGAAAATTGTGCAGGAATTTGTGTGTAGGTACGGTATCCCTAGAATAATTGAAAGTGATAGGGGTACCCATTTCACAGGTGAAGTCTTTCAAACAATGTGTAAGTTGATGGGAATTAATAGTAAGCTGCATACTCCGTACCGCCCCCAGGCGAGCGCGAAGGTGGAAAGAGTAAACAGCACTATTAAAAATAAATTGAGCAAGGTAATGACTGAAACAGGACTGTTATGGCCTGAAGCTTTGCCAATCGTACTATACAGCATCAGAACCACACCCAGGTCCCCTCTAAATCTGTCTCCTTTTGAAATTCTGTTTGGTCGACAACCCCATGTTATGATTAACCCCCAGGATGATTTGAAATGTAACAATGAAGTAACCGTAAAGTACTTGGCTAAGATGAGTAAACAATTGAGAAATCAGAATGATAATCTAAAGTTGGTGATTCCTGATTTGCCAGACAGTAATTGTCATGACATTGAACCTGGGGATTATGTAATGATACGGAATTTTCTACGCTCAGGTTGCCTTATTGATAGATGGGAAGGACCATATCAAGTCTTATTAACCAGCACAACAGCATTGAAGGTTGCCGAGAGAGAGACTTGGGTCCATTCGTCTCATTGTAAAAAGGTCACTGACCCAGAGAGGTCCCGTGATAAAGAACAGACGGTAGAGGTTGTATCACTAGAGTGTCTGTTCAGGGAGGATTGAGACGACACCTGAGCGCTGAGAATAACAAGACCGGAAGCTTGTCGAGCCAGATATCTTTTTCCCATTTGTTATTTTCTCCAGTTCCCACCTCCCTCCTATTTCCTTTCCCCCTTCTTATTTTTCTCCTTTTACTCCTCTAAGATGGACTTGCCCCAAGAGACTGTGATCCGGATTTTCCTGTTGACCATGATGTTGACCAGAGCAGTCTGTTTCGGTGAGAGTACCATGGAGGTCGAGAAAGGATCGGAAATGGGTTCTGATGACCAGGATGCAGGCGTAGATTTTCAAGAACAACACAATCTCAGAGTAAAGGCGAGTATCAGAAAACGATCTGGTAGCATTGACAATAGAAGGAATTGTGAAGGATTGTTAGCTGAAGAGAACTGCATCTGTAGGCATTGTGACAATATAGTTGAGGATGGGTGCATAAAGAAATGTCAGTCCAGTTTTAATGTCCACATGGACCGGCATCCATTGAGTGACTATCACTCCTTAGTGGGTAAAGTGTTAAATCAGACAGACTGTTGGGTATGCTCTCAAGTACCTCAAGGCCATAGCAAATCAGGACTAGTACCATTCCCATTAACTGTAGGAGAGGTACTTGAGCTAAGTGGTGGGAGGCCGGTGGACAAGAGGTTTAATATCTCTAGTCCTCCTAGTTTGAAGCTCCACCAATATCATGTGGATAGGTCTTTAGTATGCTTTAACATTTCCAATCCCCGAAAGCCGGGAAATTGGGAAGTGTCATGGAGTAATCAAACCATGACCTTTTCATACAGACCCGACAGAATGCCCATAGACACAGAACTTATACGCCAGATAGCCGACCATAGGAAATTTTTCCGGTATAGGTACACCTTAGGAAGTAGGACCATGCGAGTTGGAGAGGTATCACCAGGATACTGTGCACAGATAGTACAAACTGATACGTGTACTAGACAGATGGGAGAATTAGGGTTAGGAGATTTCACATGGAAAATTTGTAACATGATAATGTCATACTCTGTCCCATATGTTCTCCCCGATGATGCATATTTCATATGCGGGAGGAAGGCGTATAAGTGGCTTGCCCCAAACTCAGAGGGATTGTGCTATATTGGAAAAGTACTGCCTGAAGTAATGACTGTAACCCATAACAAAATGAAAGATATTCACCGCAGTGCCCAAGCTCCTTATACTCACACTCATTACGAGCACATCGTTAAACGGCACCTGATAGAAAGAACAGAGCATTCGGCCTCTGACCTGATCCATGAATCCACCGGGATTCAATCCCTACTCGCGTTAGATATCACTCGTACCGCCAGAGGAGTGATAAATTACAAATATATATCTGCGCTTGCAAATTTATTAGACAATATCACCGAAATGTATGACGACACATTCAGGTACACTGGGAAAGAGTTACAAGCCTACAAAACGGAACTGGTTCAGCATAGGATGATTCTCAATTACCTCACAGCTGTGACAGGCGGGTATTGTGTTACCCTGGCAACTCAATATGGAATCAAGTGCTGTACGTACATTACAAACAGCACGGAGTACCCAGCCGAGGTCATAGACCAAAAGATGGATGACATTTTACAATTAAAATGGGAGTTTCGAAGGAAACACAATCTCACACTCGCTACTGTGGGTAATGAGCTGACCAGTTGGGTGTCATGGTTGAACCCACGAAATTGGTTCTCGGGTTTAGGAGAATGGGCCCAAGATATTATTATGGATGTAGGGAAATTTCTTTTGTGTAATCTGGGGGTCGTCATATTGGTTGGCCTGATATTTAGATGCGTTCGGGTTTTAGCGAAGCGTAAAAGCAGTACCAGGGTGATGAGTTTAAGAAGCGAGGACACTGTACTAACAACAACTAATTTGATTTATGACCCAACGATAGAGACAATGTTGTGATGAAAATGTGATTCCACGGTCCGTTTCTTTCACCCGTTTCTCCTTTGTTTTCCTCCAAGGTACAAAGACATCCGCTTGGAAGAAGAATTTGACAACCTTTTACACAGACCACTGATGGACAATGCCATAGACCCCCAATATCCCTAGTGACTTTAACTTTTACGATAGCCCAATACTTTAAAGATTGTAAGTCTATGGACATTGAGAAAGCTTTTTGCTCAGCATTTATAGCAAAAGCATCGGGAGACTACAGTCAACATGTACATCGAGACAAGACACAAGACAAGACCTCAATCGGCAAATGTATATTAAACTCACATAGTTTATGACTGCATTTACCATAATTGCTTCTTATCTTCATTTCTACAACCTTCAGGTAATGACACACATAGTCGATATGGAATATAGACACAGATATCAGCACTCACATACCCCCCCATTCATGTATCATCAACTAAATGTGCTCCCCCATTTGTTGCAACCAAAAGCCGAAAAGAGCTCGGTAAAGTTTGACAGCCCATCCACAGACCCGTCATACGGGATAAGAAGGATTCAAATGTATACTTCGCAATACCTCGAAGCTTGATTTAAAACACGTACGGCACGATGATACATGACCCCTCAAACATGGATTCATACACACATGCTTCTACTATCTCACTAGGTCATACCTTTTTCCCACCTTCCTCTCTTCTCCCTTACCCAACCATAGAAATGTATTTACACATGACATATATTTTTCTCTTTTTGAACTGTTTTAGGAAGTGGCAGTTATTGATGACTGCCAAAGGGTGGACTGTCAAAGTCAGAAAATATCATGCTACACGTTGCCATATATTCACCTCATGCGCTTGCCCGCTGCACATGCACTTTCGCTGGCGTGTGTGCACATATTCGCAAGTTGCGTGACGGCACCCCTACGGGCGTGCGCTTGAGGGCATGGTATGTGCATTTACGGTAGAGTTTGTGTGCGTCTAGCGGGCGACTCAATCATTAAATAATAAAACCAAATAGTATGTTTTATAGATAATGTTCCCCTTAGTGATAACTGTAAGTTTGTTTAATGTGACTTGTTCACGGACGTGGGAATCCCTCTTTACGTGGTACAAAGGGTCTGATTAAGGTTGAACAGTGGTGTCTGGTACCTAACCGAAGAGTATTTTAATAGCAATAATCCGGTGTTGGCTAGGTAAAGATTAATCGCTCCTGCGTGTAGTTATGGCCATTAGTAGTTTCTGGACATTTCATATATTTGCAGTTCATTATCCATGCGGCGGGAATCCGGCGATTCCCTCCCACCTGAGCAGTTTGTAATAGCCACAGCCCACCTGTTCAAATCCACCTATGACCTTTTGTTACAGTGCAGAGAGACATTCCTGTGTCCAATGAACAATAAGATTGTAGGGCCCTTTGTAGTACACTGTATGTTGTGTATATAAGGGTCACTGTCCCCAGACCAGCCAGTACTCTCACTCTTCAACATTTATCTCAGATAATTGGAGGACTGGATTCCGGTTGCGCTTGCGAGTGTTCCCCGTATGGTATGTTTCTCTGTGGCCACTTTGTTACCCGTTTAAATGTTAGTCATTCATTCTTATTTGTTGTATTAGTGTTTGCGATCGTTCGCTATTGTGTATATTTCTGTTTAGTTATTCTGTTAGATTTTAATGTTAGCCTGTAGTGTATGAACTGTTCACTGTTTTCTTTTCCCATTTACTTAGTTAAATATTGTTAGTAAAGGTGTTGGAACCTTAGCCAGGTATTGAGTGTTTATTACATTACTGAGGGTGATCGGAGCATCTCAATCGCTCAAACAACTAGCTTACAAACCAAGGTTAAACAGCATTATATCATTACAGTATCTAACACTAAGATTTACAGTATAAGCATACTCTGTGTAAGGTATAAAAGGTTATTATCTGTGTGTACGCTAGCTGTGTGTTCAGTACACCCAGCGCAGCGTGTGTACGTGACTTGCGTACCACGTGCAAGGTATTCTTACGCAAATAGCGTATGGAGTGCGTAGCACGTGCACGAGGTTCAGCGGCCATTACGGCTTCACGGTATAGATGTAATAGCTTGTGTTGTAGAGTATAAGAATCAGCTTTATCATTGTATTCCTACTAATATAAATTCATCCATAATCCTGCCTCAAGACCTACAGTTATCCTAAAGTACTACAAATGTCTCTTTCTCAAAATTAAAAAATGTCAGGATACAGGACCCTATTCAGGTTGGATCGCAACTCACGATCCAACTGCAAAAAATACAATGCTGATGCGGGCGCATTTTCAGGAATAATTTTAATTTCCCTCTACTACAGAGGCCCAACACACTGACATACAAAGTTGTTTTTTTGAGATGGAGAAGTCTCCAACTCCATCTCTATGATGGCTGATATTCTACTGTTTTATTTAGAAGCAGGCAGGGGTGCTCATTTGTTTGGCTCCTGCACCCATATCTGTATACTTTATATAAATGCGAAAGCCCTCACTCAATCACTTATTCACTGACTGACTCATCACTAGTTCCTGATATGTTAGGAAGCTGAAATGTAACATAGGTATTCTTCAGGTGGGAAATAGGAAAACTACCTACTTAGAATTTTAATAAACCTCCCCTAAGGGGATGAAAAGGGGCTTGACATAATGACATAATTCCAATGCGTGGCTTGCGTTGCGTGAATGATAATGCCCAAATGGACAATCGGATCAAAATTGGATTGCACCTCCAGTGTGTAAAATTTCATTAACCACAAAAATGGTCCTGTCACTCCTTACCATAGTAACATAGTAACATAGTATTTGAGGTTGAATAGAGGCAAATTGCCCATCGTGTTCAACCTGTTTTAAGTTGTGATGATTCTACACACTTGCTAAATAATGTTTTATGACTAGTAAGCTACTATAACTCATGTTACCCCCGGATTAACCACGTTGATATTTTAAGTATTATAACCTTGGATAGCTTTTTCATTCAGAAATGTATCCATTCCTTTTTTAAATCCAATTACAGAGTCTGCCATTACTACCTTCCCTGGCAGGGAATTCCACATCCTGATTGCCCTAACAGTGAAGAACCCTTTCCTCCGTTGCGTTCAGAACTTTCCTCCAGTCGCAGCGAGTGCCCACGTGTCCTAAACTGTGTTCTTTTAATAAATAATTCCTCTGATAACTCTTTGTGATGTCCCTTTACATATTTGAAGATATTAATAATATCTCCTCTTAGGCGCCTCTTTTCTAGTGTATACATATTCTAGTGTATACACATTCAGCCTAGTAAGACCATATCTCTCTCACACACTCACTCACTCACTCACTCACTCACTTACTCACTCACTCACTCATCACTAATTCTCTTACTTTCCGATATGTTAGGAAGATGAAATCTAACATGAATTCTTCAGGTGGAAAAAAGGAAAACCACGTAATTCGAATTTTAATAAACCTTCCCTAAGGGGATGAACAGGGGGTTGACATAATGACGTCATTACCGATGCGTGGCTTGTGTTGTATGAATGATAACACTGAAACGGACAATCAGATTAAAATTTGGATTGCACCTCCAGTGTGTAGAATTTAATAAACTACAAAAATGGTCCTGTCCTTTTTTACCGTATCTGCAGCGGGTGCTCCTCGGGTAATGCCAAGAACCATGGATTAATATTTACTTACATTAAGATGTCTCAACTTTACATCTCTATAGATTTACCAAATTTTTAACAATCATTTATTTTTACAACCTTGAAAATCAGAAACTCCTGAGCAAAGAACGTGTAGAACAGCTAGTATGAGATCTGTGTACCTTCGTTTATTTACAGTTTCTTATATAGCGCAGCATATTCCGTTGCACTTTACAATTGGAATCAACCAAGATAAGACAAACTGGGTAATAAGACAGACATAGAGGTAGGAAGGCCCTGCTTTCAAACTTATCTAGGGAAATAGGAAGGACACACAAGAATAGGCTCTATCTATAGCATAGCAGTCACCAGATTGCACCCACCTGTATTTAAAACTTATTTTTTTGCAGAATGTTATACCTGGGACTTAAGCTCCGAAACTCAGAAACCTAACAAATGAAATTATTTGATCCTACATAGGAAGTGTCACGATCCGGGTATCTGGACGCCATTACCTGCCTTTCAGATGTCTCCTGAGGCTCGCTCAGCGTTCCAAGGCCGGATCTCATCTGTGTCCACATACTGCACATTCCTCCTGTCACGCTGAGATGCTGTCACAGCGGCGCCATGTTTGAATCCTGCATGGCATCTCCCGTTCTCCGCGGCCTCCGCCGCCGTTCCTGTGTTATAGGTGCAGGTTGTCAGTGTGGTGTTCCATGCCTGCCGCGGCCTCCGTTGTCATCCACGAGTCTCAGCATACATTTGTCAGTCTGGCGTCTCCTGTCCTCTGTGGTCGGCGCCGCCATTACAGTTATGTTTCCACATGGTTTCCCAAGCCAGTTTTCCCTCCAAGTTCTAACATGGGCGCAGCCATGTTGGATCTAATCACATGTCTCAGTTCCTCCAATCCACTGCCTCTGGAAATCTGCATAATTGCCCAGCCAATGCCTGCATTGCTGCAGGTATAAGTATCCTGTGCCTGGGCCAGGAAATCGTCAGTGCTTTGTTTGTCATACCTTGTTCCGGTCTCTCTCCTGTGGTTGTGTTTCCAGGTTCCAGCTCCTGTCTCCAGCATCCACCAAAGAGACCCGCACCTGCCTACCATCCTGCGGTGCAGCCTGACTCTGCAGTCCTCCGTGGCTGATCCAGTTTCCAGCTTCCAGCTATTTCATCTGCTTCCAGCAGTATCCACTACCACCGGTAATCATCCTTCAATTCCTCTGTTTCCACGCTCCCTAGCATCTTACTATATTCACTCTGTGTTTCATCACCTGGCTGGTTCCACCCAGCATTCATTCAGTGACTTTATCATCTGGCTGATTCCATTCCGCATCCACTCCGTGTCTTACCACCTAGCTGGTTCCATCCAGCAATTACAACAGCTGATTCAAGTTACCAACTTCATCTGTTCCATCTACTGGCACGTTCCTTGGATATCTTCACTACTACAGCCAGGCCTGGTAAGGTTATTCCATCTAAGGACTGTAACAGCTGTTCTTACCTACCAGTGTCCTGTGTAACCATTTCATGGTCAGAGTGCTCCAGGAATCATATTATTTATCATTGCCATTATTTACCTTGAATGCTGTTTGTTTACACGGAGTCTGTTAATAAACTTTTATTTTGACTTTTACCTGGTTGTCATGGTCACACCTTCGGGTTTCCTTTTAACACTTACATGTCCAGGGGTCTGATTAAACCTCCCCGGTTTAAGTTCCTCTCAGCCCCTACAACTGAGGCTTTCTCCTGTCAGCCAAAACCCTCAGTTGTGACAGTAAGCACTGACATATGAATCCAGCCGGAGACCAGGATCAAGCGGCTAGGCCGATGCAAGAACTAGCAGCCAGACTCGAACATCAGGAGGCTGCACAAGGCCACATCATCCGCTGTCTCCAGGATCTCTCTACGCGGCTGGATGGGATTCAAACGACCCTCCGTGGACTTGGCACGTCCGGTACGTCCACTACAGTGACACCAGCTGTAACCCCACCCACCTTACCCATTTCCATTCCACGTCTTCATCTCCCAACGCCAGCAAAGTTTGACGGATCTCCAAGGTTCTGCAGGGGATTTCTTAACCAATGCGAAATCCACTTTGAGCTTCAGCCTGGCAATTTCCCCAGCGACCGTACTAAAATTGCCTATATCATTTCCCTTCTCAGCGGCTCAGCCCTTGACTGGGCATCACCTTTATGGGAGAAGTCTGATCCCCTGCTGTCCTACTATACGGACTTTGTGGCAACATTCAGGCGCATCTTCGACGAGCCAGGCCGGGTAACCTCTGCTTCATCTGAGATTCTCCGTTTACGCCCGGGAACACGTACTGTGGGACAGTATCTCATACAGTTCAAAATCCTGGCATCCGAACTGGCATGGAACGACGAGGTCCTGTATGCTGCATTCTGGCATGGCTTATCAGAACGCATCAAGGATGAGTTAGCTACCAGAGACTTGCCCTCTAAGTTGGATGAGCTAATTTCTCTTTGCACGAAGGTTGATCTATGTTTCAGAGAGAGAGCAACCGAGCGAGGAAGATCGTCTGCTCCTAAATCTTCTGCTCCTCCTCTTCGTCACCGTCTCCATCCAAGGATGAGCCCATGCAAATTGGGCGTTCCCGTCTATCTCCCGCTGAGCGCCGAAGACGTCTCTCTGAGTCTCTCTGTCTCTATTGTGCAGCTCCGTCTCACATTATCAATGCCTGTCCCAAACGTCCGGGAAACTCCAAATCCTAGCTCGCCAAGGAGAGGGCCGGCTAGGAGTAATGATCTCCTCTCCATCTCCTCATGATTGTAATCTCCCAGTCTCGCTCCAAATTGCTCAACGTTACAGGAACGTCATTGCCCTCCTTGATTCCGGAGCAGCTGGGAATTTCATAACCGAAGCTTATGTTAAACGGTGGTCCCTACCCACTGAGAGACTTCCTTCGTCCATCTCCTTAACTGCAGTAGATGGCAGCAAGATTTTCAACGCAGTTATTTCTCTAAGAACTTTACCAGTTCGTCTGAGAGTGGGAGTTCTTCATGCAGAATTTATTTCCTTCCTAGTGATTCCAAGAGCCACACATCCAGTGGTTTTGGGCCTTCCATGGCTCCGTCTCCACAATCCGTCGATTGACTGGACGACTACGCAAATACTAGCATGGGGTCCCTCCTGTGCTAAGACTTGTTTGTCCAAAGTGCTTCCTGTTTGTTCTTCTTTCCCCAGGTCGTCTGATGTTCCACCTCCTCCATATCAAGACTACACGGACGTGTTCAGTAAGGCTTCTGCTGATATCCTTCCTCCTCATAGAGAATGGGACTGCCTAATTGATCTCATTCCAGGGAAGGTTCCACCTCGAGGCCGAACTTACCCGTTATCTCTGCCTGAGACGCACTCCATGGAGGAGTACATCAAAGAGAACCTGGCGAAAGGTTTTATCCGACCCTCTTCTTCTCCAGCTGGCGCAGGCTTCTTCTTTGTTAAGTAGAAGGATGGTGGTCTGCGACCGTGCATCGATTACAGAGGTCTGAACGACATTACCGTCAATAACCGGTATCCTTTACCTTTGATTACAGAGCTCTTCGATAGAGTCAGCGGAGCAACCATCTTTACAAAGTTGGATTTGAGGGGTGCCTACAATCTCATCCGGATCCGTGAGGGTGACGAGTGGAAGACCGCTTTTAACACCCGTGATGGACATTATGAGTACCTCGTCATGCCCTTCGGAATGAGCAACGCTCCAGCTGTCTTCCAGCATTTCGTGAATGAGATCTTCAGAGACATCTTATACCGCCATGTCGTGGTTTATCTAGATGATATCCTCATCTTTGCCAATAATCTAGAGGAACATCGTTTCTGGGTAAAGGAGGTTCTGTCCCGTCTCCGTGTCAATCATCTCTTTTGCAAATTGGAGAAATGTGTCTTTGAAGTTAAATCCATTCCGTTCCTAGGTTACATTGTGTCCGGTTCCGGACTAGAGATGGATCCTGAGAAACTACAAGCAATCCAGAATTGGCCGATACCCTTAACCCTCAAAGGGGTCCAGAGGTTCTTAGGGTTCGCCAATTATTACAGAAAGTTCATACAAGACTTTTCCACCATTGTGGCACCTATCACTGCATTAACCAAGAAGGGTGCTAACCCGTCCAAGTGGTCTGAAGAAGCCACGCAAGCTTTTCATCTTCTAAAACAACGTTTCATCTCTGCACCAGTTCTGAAACAGCCCGACACCGACTCTCCTTTCATCTTAGAGGTGGATGCCTCCTCCGTTGGAGTAGGAGCGGTGTTATCCCAGAGGGCTAAAGATGGCCATCTACATCCCTGCAGTTTCTTCTCCCGGAAGTTCTCCCCAGCTGAGCGCAACTATGCCATTGGCGACCAGGAGTTGCTAGCCATCAAGCTCGCTCTTGAGGAGTGGAGATATCTGTTGGAGGGAGCTTCTCATTCAATCACGATACTTACCGACCAC
The DNA here is from genome assembly GCF_028390025.1 of Pseudophryne corroboree. Classification (NCBI taxonomy): domain Eukaryota; kingdom Metazoa; phylum Chordata; class Amphibia; order Anura; family Myobatrachidae; genus Pseudophryne; species Pseudophryne corroboree. The sequence goes on along the minus strand of NC_086446.1, from coordinate 522,007,321 downwards.
AAGAATCTTTTATACCTGAAAGGTGTACAATGTCTTAACCCCCGTCAGGCCAGATGGGCACTTTTCTTTTCCAGGTTCGACTTTAAACTCCAGTTCTGTCCGGGCTCTCAGAATCGCAAGGCCGATGCCCTTTCCCGCTCTTGGGAGCAAGAAAACGAGTCAGAGTCTTCAGATAAGCATCCTATTATTAATCCGTTGGCATTCTCCACGGTAGGGATGGACTCTACGCCCCCACCAGCGAAAAGTTTTGTGAAGCCGATGTTAAGGAAGAAGCTCATGCATTAGGCCCATGCTTCCCGTTTTGCCGGACATACAGGCATTCAGAAAACCCTCGAGTTTATCTCTAGGTCCTACTGGTGGCCAACTCTGAAGAAGGATGTCAAGGAGTTTATTGCCTCTTGCCCAAAGTGTGCCCAACACAAAGTTCCCCGCCAGTCTCCGGCGGGGCAACTGGTTCCATTATCTGTTCCCAGTCGACCGTGGACCCATTTGTCGATGGACTTTGTTACAGATCTGCCTATATGCAATAAGTTTAATACCATCTGGGTGGTAGTTGACCGGTTCACCAAGATGGCACATTTCATACCCCTCACCGGTCTCCCGTCAGCTTCCAAGTTGGCCCAAGTGTTTATCCAAGAGATCTTCCGACTTCACGGTCTTCCTGAAGAGATCATCTCCGATCGTGGAGTACAATTTGTAGCCAAATTTTGGCGAAGTTTGTGTCAAGCCCTCCAAGTCAAGTTAAAGTTTTCTACAGCTTACCATCCTCAGACCAATGGTCAAACCGAGAGGGTGAATCAGGACTTGGAGGCCTTCCTCCGCATTTATGTGTCTTCCTCCCAAGATGACTGGGTTCAACTCCTTCCTTGGGCCGAGTTTAGCCACAACAATCAATACCATTCCTCATCCTCCTCAACACCATTCTTCATCAACTATGGATTTCACCCTAAGGTTCCAGAATTCCAACCGCTTCCAGCAACTTCTGTTCCAGCAGTGGATGTCACCTTGCGTCAGTTTTCAAACAACTGGAAGAATGTCCGCGCAGCCCTGCTTAAAGCCTCATTTAGGTACAAGAAGTTTGCCGATAGGAAGCGTAGAGCGGTTCCTGCTCTCAAGGTGGGTGATCATGTATGGTTGTCCACGAAGACTTTGAGGTTGAGAGTTCCCAGCATGAAATTTGCTCCTCGTTACATCGGTCCTTTTAAAATTGAACAAGTCATCAATCCTGTTGCTTACAGACTCCAGTTACCTCCCTTCTTGAAAATACCCAGGACATTCCATGTTTCCCTGTTGAAACCGCTGATCCTGAATCGGTTTCATTCTGCACTTCCTCCAACTCCTAAAGTTCAGACTCAACGGGGAATCGAGTATGAGGTGGCCAAGATTCTGGACTCACGTTTCCGTTACGGTCAGTTGCAGTATCTTATTGACTGGAAGGGCTATGGTCCTGAAGAACGCTCTTGGACCAATGCGTCTGATGTCCATGCTCCTGCCTTGGTCCGGAATTTCCACTCGAAGTTTCCTCTAAAGCCTAAGAAGCGTCCTGGGGCCACTCCTAAAGGGGGGGGTGCTGTCACGATCCGGGTATCTGGACGCCATTACCTGCCTTTCAGATGTCTTCTGAGGCTCGCTCAGCGTTCCAAGGCCGGATCTCATCTGTGTCCACATACTGCACATTCCTCCTGTCACGCTGAGATGCTGTCACAGCGGCGCCATGTTTGAATCCTGCATGGCGTCTCCCGTTCTCCGCGGCCTCCGCCGCCGTTCCTGTGTTATAGGTGCAGGTTGTCAGTGTGGTGTTCCATGCCTGCCGCGGCCTCCGTTGTCATCCACGAGTCTCAGCATACATTTGTCAGTCTGGCGTCTCCTGTCCTCTGTGGTCGGCGCCGCCATTACAGTTATGTTTCCACATGGTTTCCCAAGCCAGTTTTCCCTCCAAGTTCTAACATGGGCGCAGCCATGTTGGATCTAATCACATGTCTCAGTTCCTCCAATCCACTGCCTCTGGAAATCTGCATAATTGCCCAGCCAATGCCTGCATTGCTGCAGGTATAAGTATCCTGTGCCTGGGCCAGGAAATCGTCAGTGCTTTGTTTGTCATACCTTGTTCCAGTCTCTCTCCTGTGGTTGTGTTTCCAGGTTCCAGCTCCTGTCTCCAGCATCCACCAAAGAGACCCGCACCTGCCTACCATCCTGCGGTGCAGCCTGACTCTGCAGTCCTCCGTGGCTGATCCAGTTTCCAGCTATTTCATCTGCTTCCAGCAGTATCCACTACCACCGGTAATCATCCTTCAATTCCTCTGTTTCCACGCTCCCTAGCATCTTACTATATTCACTCTGTGTTTCATCACCTGGCTGGTTCCACCCAGCATTCATTCAGTGACTTTATCATCTGGCTGATTCCATTCCGCATCCACTCCGTGTCTTACCACCTGGCTGGTTCCATCCAGCAATTACAACAGCTGATTCAAGTTACCAACTTCATCTGTTCCATCTACTGGCACGTTCCTTGGATATCTTCACTACTACAGCCAGGCCTGGTAAGGTTATTCCATCTAAGGACTGTAACAGCTGTTCTTACCTACCAGTGTCCTGTGTAACCATTTCATGGTCAGAGTGCTCCAGGAATCATATTATTTATCATTGCCATTATTTACCTTGAATGCTGTTTGTTTACACGGAGTCTGTTAATAAACTTTTATTTTGACTTTTACCTGGTTGTCATGGTCACACCTTCAGGTTTCCTTTTAACACTTACATGTCCAGGGGTCTGATTAAACCTCCCCGGTTTAAGTTCCTCTCAGCCCCTACAACTGAGGCTTTCTCCTGTCAGCCAAAACCCTCAGTTGTGACAGGAAGCCTACTAATTCTAACTATATGAAAATAATTGTAGTGGTCAATTTAAAACCAAACCATTGCAGTTAAGCAAATCTATGTAGTGTGTAGCTGCATGGGATTGGATGTGTGACTGAGCACTACATAGATCTGTTTAGCTGTAAAGGTTTTAAATTAACAATGACAACTTCATATAGTTAGAATATGAAACAATGGAATTGTGTCCCGTGTATGATGTATTAGCATAAATGTATATTACTGTATGAAGTAAAATGTACATGCCAACACTCCTGGAAGGTCTAGGAGTGAGCCGAATGTGAGGGGACTACAGTGCCGTAACTAGACATTTTGGTGCCCTGTGCCAGACAAAAAACGGGTGCCTCCTCTCCCACTACATTTGAAACAGTGGTTTAATGGGGAAGGGCCGTGGCCACAGAATAGTACCAATTCACATTACACGGCATAGTAGTGTCTGTTATTTACATTACACCACACCATACAGTAATACCTCTTACACACATTACACCACAGTAGAGACCCTGATACACATTATGCCAGGTAAAGCCCACATTGTGGCAGGTAGAGCCCATGATATACATTATGCCATGTAGCACCCACATTATGCCAGGTAGAGGTCCTGGTATACATTATGCCAGGTAGAGCCCACAATATACTTTATGCCAGGTAGAGCCCACATTATGTCAGGTAAAGCCTCTGATACACATTATTCTAGGTAGAGCCCCTAATACACATTATGCCAGGTAGAGCCCACATTATGCCAGGTAGAGCCCCTGATGCACATTATGCCAGGTAGAGCCCCTAATACACATTACGCAACATAGAGCCCACATTATGCCAGGTAGAGACCCTGATGCACAGTAGAGACCCTGATGCACAGTATGCTAGGTACAGCGCACATTATAGGAGAAAGAAACTCCCGCACCAGATTTCATCAATAAAAAATCATACAGGGAATATTAATGGCGTACCAATCTATGTTGATAAATCAAATGTTCCAACATAACGCACATATACATGGTGCTGCTTGTTGATTGTGTATTATATAACAATTTTAAAGAGAAAGAAGTCAATCAACTTGAATAGCAGCACTCTTCCCCTTCAACAAAAGATTCAATTCTTCTTTAATGAAAAAACCAACATTTTCTATATTTTATTATTAAAATTAAGGTTACGATACCCATATGTGATGTGAATGTATTTAATATTACCACATATGATGTATTATGTCCTTTTAAAGATGCACAGTATGCTAGGTACAGCGCACATTATGCCAGGTAGTGCCCATGATATACATTATTTCAGGTAAAGCCCCTGATACACATTATATCAAGTAGAACCCACATCATACCAGGTAGGGCCCACATTATGCCAGGTAGAGCCACTGATACACATGTCAGGTAGAGCCCCTGATACATAATATGCCAGGTAGAGCCCACATTATGGAAAAAAGGGGGGCCTGGATTGCACATCCTATTACTAAAGATATCAAGATGTGCTATCATGCTGAGGCTTCTAATACTATGCTGGGGGAAGAGAGATGCAGATGCACACTCCTAGCATTAAGAACACTGATAGTAAAAATAATTTAAATAAACCCTCACAATTAACATGGAGTATAATTGAAGTTCTTAGCACACATTTGCACAAATATGCGGGCCCATGTACCGCGGCCAGGTGACTTCATCACATGGGTCCCTAACATCCCTAATACTATCACATTCTATACATTTATTCAGGACTTACCTCTAATAGGGCCTTATCAATGTGTGATCTGAAATGCAGGAACCCAGAATGTGATAGTATTAGGAATGTTAGGGACCCATGTGATGAAGTCACCTGGCCACGGTACATGGGCCCGCATATTTGCGCAAATGTGTGCTAAGAACTTCAATTATACTCCATGTGAATTGTGAGGGTTTATTTAAATTATTTTTACTATCAGTGTTCTTAGTGCTAAGTGTGCATCTGCATCTCTCTTCCTCCAGCAGAGCCCACATTATGCCAGATAGCGTCCCTGGTACACATTATGCCAGGTAGGCCCACATTATGCCAGGTAGAGCCCATGATGCACATTATGCCAGGTAGAGCCCATGATGCACATTATGCCATCTGGAGTTTATAGACAGTCCCTTGTCTCCTACCACTATTAATTTACCCAATCACTCCACTCCTCCATAATCTCTGCCCAGCAGCATCATCTCTTATCGCTTGTACAGCAGCCATTGCTTTACACAGTCACTGAAACATATTAATTAAGAAACTCCCCTGTTGTGTACAAGTAATTTTATATATATATATATATATATATATATATATATATATCTTTAGGGGTATTTTGCATCTGTTCTTTTGTTGTGCATTTTTTTTAAATGATGTATTTCAGCATTTTACAGACAGAAATAAATATCCACTGACTAGGACGATTGCCATGTGTCTTTTTGCCATCCGGTTAAAACTGGCAAGTGTGAAACAGCCCTTAGGGGTCTATGTACTAAGCTTTGGAGAGTGGTAAAGTGGATGGAGATAAAGTATCAGCCAATCAGATCCTAACTGTCATTTTTTAAACACAGCCTGTAACATGGCAGTTAGGAGCTGATTGTCTGGTACTTTATCTCTCTCCATAGCTTAGTACATAGACCCCTCAGTGTGGTATCACTTTACTATTATGGGGTACAAAGGCGTTTTTATAATGGGCGCAGTGTGTGTGGTGCACGCGGGCCACTAGGTCTGGAGGGCCCCTGCACCACACACACTGCACCCATATAGTATACTTACCCCTCCGGAGTCCCGCAGCCCTTTCCGAGTGATTTGCGCATGTGCACTGGAGATGTCCCTGGGAACAAGGTGTGGGCACCATGTTCCCAGAGACCTGCACATGCACAGTAGACTCTGGCATTATACCAGAGTCTACTAGCTGCCAGAGAGGAGGGGGCTCGCAACAGAGGCTGCAAGCGGGCCCAGAGCCGGATTAAGGGGGGGGGGGGGGGGGCTCTGGGGATAAGTACCCCTGGGCCCCACGCTGTAAGAGGGCCCCCCGCCACCCACCGCAGATCGGATCTCTATTACCGATCTGATCTGCGAAGTGCGCTCCCTGCTCACCCCATCAAGCAGCCGCCGCCAGTGCTGCAGACTTTTAGTGGGCAGCCGAGCCGAATGACGGCACTGCTGTCCAATGATATGTGAATCTGCAGCCTGCGGCTCCGTGACTGGTTGGAGCGCAGGCTGCAGGGGAGGAAGGAGGCGGGATCCCGGGCATGCAGAGCCTCGCGCGAGTGGACCCGCACCGTGGACTGGAGGTTGTTGTAATAACTGGCGGAGGAGAGAGGAACATGGTCTCCTCCTGTTCTCTGTGTGTCTGTCCCTCATCACAGCCTGTCTCCCAGCAGAATAGCAGTGTAAAAGTAAGACAGGCTGCATTACCTTTTTTTTTGTTATTAAAATTTAAGTTAATGTTATGGGTATATATATATATATATATATATATATATATTATATATGTTTATATATGTATATGTGTTTGTGTGTGTATATATATATATATATATATATACAGTGGTCGAAGTGGGGCGGTATACGGCGGTATGGTATACCGCCACTTCTTCCACTGACCCGGAAATGAGCCCAGAAAGTGCAGCAGGAGGCGAGGGAAGTGGCCATCCTGCTGCACATGGTGCTCCCCGTCCCTGCGCGGCAGCCGGCGGCTATGTAGAGCGCTGTATTAGCTCACATCCGCTCACCGCTGCCAGCCGCCCGCGCACGCCGCTCACCATCCGCCCGCTGCTCCCGCTCACCAGCCGGCTGCCGTCCCCGCTCACCAGCCAGCTGCCGTCCCCGCTCACCAGCCGCCCGGCGCCAACTCACTGCTGCCAGCAACAAATAAGGTAATGTTCCCCTGCTGTCACCTCTCTCCCTGCTGTTCCTGTCGTCACTGTCACTGTCCCTGTCGTCACCCTCCCTGTCGTCACTCTCCCTGTCGTCACAGTCGTCACTCTCACTGTCGTCACTCTCCCTGTCGTGACTCTCCGTCGTTACTGTCGTCACTGTCGTCACTCTCCCTGTTGTCACTCTCCCTCTGTCGTCGCTCTCTCCCTGTCGTCACTCTCTCCCTGTCGTCACTCTCCCCCCGTCTCTCTCTCTCTGTCGTCACTGTCTCTCTCTGTCGTCACTCTCCCTGTCGTCACTCTCCCTGTCGTCACTCTCGTCACTCTCCCTGTCGTCACTCTCGTCACTCTGCCTGTCGTCACTCTCTCCCTGTCGTCACTCTCCCTGTCGTCACTCTCGTCACTCTCCCTGTCGTCACTCTCGTCACTCTGCCTGTCGTCACTCTCCCTCTGTCGTCACTCTCCCTGTCGTCACTCTCTCTCCCCCTGTCTCTCCCCCTGCCTCTCTCCCTGTCGTCACTGTCTCTCCCTGTCGTCACTGTCTCTCCCTGTCGGCACTGTCTCTCTCTGTCGTCACTCTCTGTCGTCACTCTCTCTGTCGTCACTCTATCGTTGTCGTCACTCTATCGCGGACGTCTCTCTCTCCCTGTCGTCACTGTCGTCTCTCTCTCCCTGTCGTCACTGTCGTCTCTCTCTCCCTGTCGTCACTCTCTCTCCCTGTCGTCTCTCTCTCTCCCTGTCGTCTCTCTCTCTCCCTGTCGTCTCTCTCCCTGTCGTCTCTCTCTCTCCCTGTCGTCACTGTCGTCTCTCTCTCCCTGTCGTCACTGTTGTCTCTCTTTCCGTCGTCACTCTCTCCCTGTCGTCACTCTCTCCCTGACGTCACTCTCTCCCTGTCGTCACTTTCTCCCTGTCGTCACTGTCGTCTCTCTCTCCCCGTCTCTCTCTCTCTCTCTTCCTGTCTCTCTCTCTCTCTCCCCGTCTCTCTCTCTTTGTCGTCACTGTCTCTCTCTGTCGTCACTCTCTCTCCCTGTTGTCACTCTCGTCACTCACTGTCGTAACTCTCACTGTCGTCACTTTCTCCCCCCCGTCGTCACTCTCCCTGTCGTCACTCTCGTCACTCTCCCTGTTGTCCCTGTCGTCACTCTCTCCCTGTCGTCACTCTCTCCCTGTCGTCACTCTCTCCCCCTGTATCTCCCCCTGTCGTCACTCTCTCCCCCTGTCTCTCCCCCTGTCGTCACTCTCCCTGTCGTCACTCTCTCTCCCTGTCTCTCTCCCTGTCATCACTGTCTCTCTCCCTGTCATCACTGTCTCTCTCCCTGTCGTCACTGTCTCTCCCTCCCTGTCGTCACTGTCTCTCCCTCCCTGTCGTCACTGTCTCTCCCTCCCTGTCGTCACTGTCTCTCCCTCCCTGTCGTCACTGTCTCTCTCTCCCTGTCGTCACTGTCTCTCTCTCCGTCGTCACTGTCTCTCTCTCCCTGTCGTCACTGTCTCTCTCTCCCTGTCGTCACTGTCTCTCTCTCTCTGTCGTCACTGTCTCTCTCCCTGTCGTCACTCTGGCTGTCCCTGCTGTCACAATTTCAGCTCATTCAGTGTGCTACAATGTGAATTTCGGCTCGTTCAGTGTGCTACAAGGTGAATTTCGGCTCATTCAGTGTGCTACAAGGTGAATTTCGGCTCATTCAGTGTGCTACAAGGTGAATTTCGGCTCATTCAGTGTGCTACAAAGTGAATTTCGGCTCATTCAGTGTGCTATAATGTGAAAGGGGCACCAGTACTAGATAGTATAAGGGGTTCTACTACATGGGACACACCCCCTTTTGGGTGACCACTCCCCCTTTTGGGTGACCACACCCCTTTTCTGGAGCCTTGACTTTTGCATACCCCCACTTCAAAATTTCCACTTCGACCACTGTAAGTGTATATATATATATATATATATATATATATACATCTCATCCTCTCTCCTCTCCTCTGTCTGCCTCCCTACCCCTCTTCTGTTTCCCCATTGCGATTCACTTCTGCCCCTTCACACCATTTATACCCCACCACTCAACCCTGCTCTCTCCCTCCTCTGCCTGTCTCCTCACCTCTCCTCCACCAGTATCAAACTGCACTCCCTCCCTGTCTCACTCATGCAGTCTCCCTTCCTAGCCAAGGCCCCAGCACCATCATCACACCCTCTTTATCCTTTCCTTCCAAATTACTCCTACCTCAACGCTACAGCAATCCTGATAATCTCATTCACATCTCTCCCACAAACTCATACCCCCTATCCTGTGCACTCTGGAATGCCAGATCTATTTGCAACAAACTGGCCCCCACTCATGACCTTTTCATTTCAAACTCCCTGCACCTCCTGGCCATTACAGAAACCTGGATTACTCCTCATGACACCACTTCTCCTGCTGCTCTCTCTGCTGGGGGCCTCACATTCTCACACACACACCCCATGGGGGTGGTGTTGGGATCCTTTTACCCTCAAGCTACACATACCAACTTATACCTCCAGAACCTTCTCTTACATTCTCTACATTTGAGGTCCATGCAATACGCCTCTACCAACCTACTAATCTTCGAGTTGCTGTAATTTACCGTCCACCTGGCATTTCCTCCAAATTCCTCGACAACTTTGCTTCCTGGCTACCTCACTTCCTCTCTTCTGACATTCCCTCCATTATTGTAGGTGATTTCAACATCCCTATCGATAACCCCACAAAATCACCTGCCTCTAAACTCCTTAACCTCACCTCTTCACTTGGTCTCTCCCAGTGGACCACCTCACCCTCCCATGTGAACGGGAGCTCACTGGATCTGGTTTTCACTCACCGCTGTGATATTTCTGATTTCTCCAATTCCCCTTTTCCCCTCTCTGACCACCACTTGCTCTCTTTCAACTTATCTATCTCTGCTTCCCCATCTCTCCCTCCTAAGGCTACCACCACGAAGCGTAACATTGAGGCTATTGACACCTCATCCCTATCCTCCCTGTTTGACTCCCTTCTCTCTCCTCTTCTCTCTCTCACATGCCCTGAACAAGCCACATCCCTATACAATGCATCTCTTACTTCTGCCCTTGACTCTGTTGCTCCGCCAACCACTATTCACCCTCGCAAATCAACACCTCAACCCTGGCACAACAAATGCACCAGATATCTACAAAAATGCTCACGTACTGCCGAGCGACAGTGGAGGAAATCAAGCTCTAAAGCAGACTTCCTCCATTTCAAATTCATGCTCTCATCCTTCAGTACTGCCCTTTCCCTTTCTAAACAATCATACTTCAAAATCCTCATTTCTACCCAGTCTTCCAACCCCCGGCGCCTCTTTGCCACTGTTAACTCCATCCTCTGCCCACCACCACCTCCTCTCCCTTCCTCATTGTCTGCTCTTGACTTTGCCACTTATTTCACATCCAAGATTGACTCCATACGTCAGGATATCACATCCCACCAGACCAGCAACCAGCCACCACCCATCCCTTGCCACCCCTCCCCTTCCCTCTTACCAACTCTGACATCTTTCTCCCATGTATCTAGCGAGGAAGTCATGGCCCTCATCCGTTCCTCCCCCCCCACAACCTCACCGCTCGACCCTATCCCCTCCCACCTCCTCCGCTACCTCTCTCCTTCTGCCTGTTCCCATCTTGCCCACCTTCTCAATCTCTCCCTTTCATCAGGCACTGTCCCCTCTGCCTTCAAGCATGCTCTTGTCTCCCCTATTCTTAAAAAAACCTACCCTTGATCCTAACACTCTCTCCAACTATCGACCCATCTCTCTCCTCCCCTTTGCCTCCAAACTTCTTGAGCGTATTGTCTATAATCGCCTCACTGCCTTTCTTTCCTCTCACTCACTGCTTGACCCATTCCAGTCTGGTTTCCGTTCTCTCCACTCCACTGAAACTGCCCTCACAAAAGTCTGCAATGACCTCCATGCAGCCAAATCTAAGGGCCACTACTCTCTGTTTATTCTTCTTGACCTCTCTGCTGCTTTTGACACTGTGGACCACCCTCTCCTTCTGCAAATCCTTCACTCTCTTGGTCTGCGTGATATTGCCCTCTCCTGGCTGTCCTCCTACCTCTCTGATCATTCCTTCTCTGTCTCCTCTCATGATGCTATCTCCCCCCCACTTCCACTAACTGTTGGTGTCCCCCAAGGCTCTGTTCTTGGTCCTCTCCTTTTCTCTCTCTATACGTCCTCTTTAGGTGAACTCATTAGTTCTTTTAACTTCCAATACCACCTCTATGCTGATGACACTCAAATCTACCTCTCCTCCCCTGATCTCTCCACGGCTCTCCTCACTCGGACCTCAAACTGTCTTTCTGCTATCTCTTCCTGGATGTCTCAGCGCTTTCTTAAACTCAACATGTCTAAGACTGAGCTGATCATCTTCCCACCCTCCCGCACAGCCTCACCTCCCACAATCTCATTATCCATTGAGGCACGACTATCTCCCCTAGCCCCCAAGTACGCTGTCTTGGCGTAATCCTTGACTCCTCCCTCTCCTTCAAACCACACATTCAGCACCTCTCACAAACCTGTCATTTTCATCTCAAAAACATTTCTAGAATCAGACCTTTTCTCACCCAGGATGCCACTAAGATCATTATTCACTCACTGATTATTTCCAGACTGGACTACTGTAATCTCCTCCTAACTGGCCTCCCTGACAATTACCTCTCTCCACTCCAATCTATCCTCAATGCTGCTGCCCGGCTCATCTTCCTCACCAAACGCACTACGTCTACCTCCCCTCTCCTACAGGCCCTCCACTGGCTTCCCTTCCCTTTCAGAATCCAATTCAAACTTCTCACACTCACTTACAAAGCTCTCAACCACTCCTCTCCCATCTACATCTCTGACCTTATCTCCCTTTACTCTCCCACCCGTCCTCTTCGCTCTGCTAATGCACGCCGACTCTCCTGTCTTCTGATTACTTCCTCCCACTCCTATCTCCAAGATTTTTCACGTGCTGCTCCCTTTCTCTGGAATTCTTTACCTCGCCCCCTCAGACTCTCCACCTCTCTACAAAACTTCAAACGGGCTCTTAAGACCCATTTCTTTACCAAACCTAGCCAAATCTCAACCTAACCCTCTGTTCCATGCTCTCTATGTACCCCATCTGTGTCACCCCTGTCTGTCTACCCCTCCCCTTAGAATGTAAGCTCTCACGAGTAGGGCCCTCTTCCCTCATGTGCTTATACTTTTCTTACTTTAATAATCCTCAACTGCCCAGATCCCGCAGTTTTTGGCCACCTGGAACTTATCTCTATGTTTACTGGTGTAGTTATGCTTAGTTGCCCTGTACTTGTCCTATATTGTCTTCAACTGTAAGTCACTGTTTTCCTGTTTTGATTATGTGCATATGTACTCTGTAATTAGGCGCTGCGGAACCCTTGTGGCGCCATATAAATAAAGGATAATAATAATATATATATATATATATATATATATTATAAGCTACCCGATCCTCCCCTAGTTGAAATTGTAGTGGGTGTCATTATATGTATATATATATATATATATATATATATATATATATATACACTGCTCAAAAAAAGGGAACACTAAAATAACACATCCTAGATCTGAATGAATGAAATATTCTTATTAAATACTTTGTTCTTTACATAGTTGAATGTGCTGACAACAAAATCACATAAAAATTATCAATGGAAATCAAATTTATTAACCCATGGAGGTCTGGATTTGGAGTCACACTCAAAATTAAAGTGGAAAAACACACTACAGGCTGATCCAACTTTGATGTAATGTCCTTAAAACAAGTCAAAATGAGGCTCAGTAGTGTGTGTAGCCTCCACGTGCCTGTATGACCTCCCTACAATGCCTGGGCATGCTCCTGATGAGGTGGCAGATGGTCTCCTGAGGGATCTCCTCCCAGACCTGGACTAAAGCATCCGCCAACTCCTGGACAGTCTGTGGTGCAACGTAGCGTTGGTGGATGGAGTGAGACATGATCAATTGGATTCAGGTCTGGGGAACAGGCGGGCTAGTCCCTAGCATCAATGCCTTCATCTTGCAGGAACTGCTGACACACTCCAGCCACATGAGGTCTAGCATTGTCTTGCATTAGGTGTAACCCAAAGTGACTTTGCTGTACGTCCTGACGAAAAGGTCTGCGGACCTTGAAACGTTGACATGTTTGGAATTATGCTGAATTATTAATACACAGGATTCTTGACTTACCCTGGAGTGTCGCCTCATTCTTATACGTAACATACTGGTGATCATTAATTTCTTTGGGAAGGCACCCTACATTTTGCAGTTTTGTCCTGAGTGCCAAGCTATTCTGCTGTGTGTGTGTGTATATATATATATATATATATATATATATATATACAAACAAAAAACCCAGCACTCACCAAAGTAAGCTCACTTATCCTCAACAATTCAATAAATAAATGATGGGGGTTTAGTTAGTGGATTGGCCAATGCACAGAAGCCTGCATACCGATCTCCAAGGTACCCCACCTTCATGCAGGTCCTACACTATCACAGAGTCTTAGAACCTGACTACTTCACTGCTGTTACACACATCATCTGCCTGCTAGATTTAATGTGTACCTGCCACACCCTTTATGGCTTTTAAAGGTACACTAGTCACCTTGCACTGGCTCAGAGATGATTGCTAAGGAACAGCTGAGACAGGTTCAGGATAATAGAGTCCACACAGTGGTGCTATGAGAAAGCTAGTGGCCACGGTTAATAAGAGTTAACCATAGATTAACCCCATCATATACACACAGAGAGAAAACCACAGCACTCGCCACCCCAGAAGCGGGGTACAGCTATGCACTTACCACTCACAGGGTGGGGTGCACATAACACAGCACTCTCCACCACAAAAGCGGGGTACACAGCTGTACTTACCACTCACATATATATATATATATATAAATCTTAGACCTTAGGGCCCCCTTGTTTTAAGTACCCTGGGCCCCCCGAAGCCTTAATCCGGCTCTGAGCGGGCCCCCTCCACTGGGGTATCACATATTTTAATGAACAAGGTAAATTTGGGTGTCAGACAATGCATCACTGGGCCCTGGCCTAAACAGGGGTGTATTAAGAGAGAAGGTGGCCCGTGTGCAGTCTTCGTTCAGGCCCCCTCCTCTCTAGCCAGCAGTGCAGTAGACTCTGAGCACTAGGGTTACTAGGAGGCCCTACTGCTATGTCAGATTCTAGTGTGCCTGCATATTTATAGAGGGCTTATCTACAGTGTCTGAGACCATTATAATTCTCTGTTCGTGTACACTATATATTACCCTATGAATTCAAAAAACATCTATCACCTCTGTCTTTGTTTATTTCACTCCTAGACAGTAGTGTACATATACTGATACTACCTTCTGAGGTTTTATATACTATTACAAATACATCCTGATGAGTGACATTGTCCTACAGCGTAGTAGACTCTGAGAACTAGGGCACTAGTAGACCCTAGTGCTGAGTCCAGTGCGCATTTGCAGGTCTCCAGGGAAATGGCACAGTGGATGCACAAAATGGTGGGAAAATGGCTACTACACCATTTTTCCTGTGATTTGCGGACTCCGGAGGGGTAAGTACTGAAGAAATGGGTGCAGTGTGTGTGGTGCGGGCCCCCTGACCCAGGGTCCTGTGTGCACCGCACATCTTGCAGTATAAATATGCCAGTGGCCCTAATAGAAAATTTGGGCAGGGCCCCTTGCGATGCCACTGCAGCCTAATGGTCCTCTTTTGAACATGCATAGTTCAGTGTGCATGTTTCACTTAGTAGAGGACAACGCTCTGTTGTTTTTGGATACCTCACCGTCGGGCCATTATGGTCAGCTAATAGAGAAGCTTTTTATACATTGCTATACAAGAGATCAGTGATAGTTTATAAATAGTTTGATCACAATTGCTGAACCAAGATCTACACAAATGTGTGGGGTACAGCTTTGGTCCGTCCATTGCTTTAAAGTAGGGCTTTCAATCGACGATCGATGGTTAAAACCAATGACAGTTAACAACCAATGGTAGATGGTTTGGGTGTAGTATGGTATGCCAGTGGCCGAGCTCCCGGCGACCAGCATACCGGCGCCGGGAGCCCGACCGTCGGCATACCAACAGCGTGGCGAGCGCAAATGAGCCCCTTGCGGGCTTGCTGCGCACCCCACGCTGCGGGCACGGTGGTGTGCTATTCGCACCACGCTATTTATTCTCCCTCCAGGGGGGTACCTGACCCCCACAAGGGAGAAAATCTGTCGGTATGCTGGCTGTCAGGATTCCGGCGCCGGTATACTGTGCGCCGGGATCACGACAGCCAGCAACCTGAAGACCACCCGATGGTTTTCCATCAATGGTGTAGAGAAAATGGTTATTCGCCATAGATGGCACGCAGCCTATCCAATTTTTTCCTCCTTGGCACCAGGACACTGAGACTAGCCCTGACCCCCTGGAATGACCTGCAAAGTGCTGCCCCCACTTCCAAATGGCCTGGTGCCCATTGAGTAATAGAGCAGGGATAACTATTATTGTGTGAAATCATAAATGTTTTTTGTGTTGATGGTTTCATACCATTGAGGTTAAAACCAATGGTACAATTGATGGTGACCAACAATGGTACCACAGGATACCAGGAAGTTATGAAAAGCACTTCCTGTTTGCTGCCCTCTGGAAAAATGGAAGTATGTAGCTGACAGTGTTTTTTGTTTGCCGTCAGTGTGCCAGTTTGACTTTACATACATTGAACAGTGTGTCATTCTTTAGGAATAAATGAAAATACTTCATCATCTTGTTTCCATTGTTATTGACGTGGCAAATGTGTGTGTAATATCCC
This sequence comes from Pseudophryne corroboree, assembly GCF_028390025.1. Classification (NCBI taxonomy): domain Eukaryota; kingdom Metazoa; phylum Chordata; class Amphibia; order Anura; family Myobatrachidae; genus Pseudophryne; species Pseudophryne corroboree. The sequence goes on along the minus strand of NC_086446.1, from coordinate 521,991,769 downwards.
CATTTCAGCACACTGATTTATTGCGCCCCTCTCTGGAGAAGTCAGCGAAAGCAGAGGACAGCAGAAACATAAAGCTGGAGTCATGCATTTCATTAGTAGATAGTGACAGTTTTAGTACCAGGACTGAATTGTATAAATGCAGACAGAGAGGGACATGCCATGCATTACATGATGAGATCGTCCCTATTTAAGTACCAGGATGGGGCAAAAGGAGCCCAGATCTTGTCATGCACTAAGGGACAAGATAGTCTCAGGTTCTCACGCCCTTTCAATGGAATATAAAACCCTCTGAGAGCCTTTCTCTGCATTGCCCCACTGCACTGTGCTCCTTCACCCACTAAAACTGATGTGCTACATTAATCACAGTGCCTTTGATCTCTAATTGGCTTATCTGTGTAAACAGGAGGGGACAGGAATCTTTTAACTTATTAACCCTTCCACAATCAGGTAGGAGAAACTTCTCAACAATCTGAGACTATGAAATTATTTTTCTGTCATATAAAAGTGTATCTGCTTCAATGAGTGAGATTATGGGGGTCATTCCGAGTTGTTCGTTCGTTATATTTTTCTCGCAACGGAGCGATTAGTCGCTAATGCGCATGCGCAATGTCCGCAGTGCGACTGCGCCAAGTAAATTTGCTATGCAGTTAGGAATTTTACGCTACCGTTTCTGGGAAAAACGCGGGAGTGGCTGGAGAAACGGAGGAGTGTCTGGCCGAACGCTGGGAGTGTTTGTGACGTCAAACCAGGAACGAAACTGACTGAACTGAACGAAACTGACTGAACTGATCGCAGTTGGAGCTACTCAGAAACTGCTAAGAAGTGTCTATTCGCAATTTTGCTAATCTTTCGTTCGCAATTTTGATAAGCTAAGATTCACTCCCAGTAGGCGGCGGCTTAGCGTGTGCAAAGCTGCTAAAAGCAGCTTGCGAGCGAACAACTCGGAATGAGGGCCTATGAGGGCTCCAGTAGTTGTATAGTGCTAAATTTACATAAAGAAGTACTCTACTATGTCAGTTAAGCCTGAACAACATATTGTCATTTATATAAAATTAACCTGGATTGACTTACAGGAGAAATACATCAAGGAGCTTTATTTACCCTATAAACCCACCAACAAAAATGTATCCCTGCAGGGAAAATCATTTGCGGAAGAAGAAATGCCTATTTTTTCATGAAAGAACATGGAGGGCATTAATATATGACAGGAGCAGTGGTGCAAGTATGCGGGTACGTTCGGGTACGGAGTACCCTTAAGAATTTGGCAGCGGGTACGCAGTACCCACTACCACACACTTTGCCATTACCACAATTATAATGTGCCACAAAGCAACAAGACCATAATGCTTGGCAGCATGACGGCTCCTCCCACTTTGTCAGGGTTTTACTGGGAGTGCGACAGTGGCTGTTTTCCGTCATTTTCCTGTTTAATGGAGACATTACTATATATAGTTATTAAATTGGGGGCATTACTATATATTTCTATTATACTGGAGGCATTACTATATATTTTTAGTCTTGCCTCCGGAATCCCCCCCAAAAAGGGTCTGTGTCATGTAGCCACTCCCGCTAGCAGCATGTGGCCACGCCCCATCACAACACATGACCACGCCCATTTTCGTCACTCAGTACCCATAAGAAAATATTTCTACTTGCACCACTGGACAGGAGTGTCATAAACCTCCTGGCTATGTGTACTCAGGCTTCCTTTAGGCACACCAGGGGTTAACTTTTTATTGGGAGTGTTTAAACCGAGTTGCTAGGGGACTGTGATTGGTTTAGCTAGAAGGGGTTGTACTTGTGTAAAGTTAAGGTAGGGTGTTGTTAGAGAACCAGTCTCTTTCTCCTGAGACGTTACCCTCCCGTCCCTCCCTTGGTTATTGTTTTTTGTTGTTGTGTGTCGGCTCGTTGTTGATTGGGTTTAGGGGTGGACAGTCTCGGAACGGCTTATGTGTAATTCTTGATAGGATAGGTAAATTTTTTACCTGGGGGGCAGTTTAGTCAGGGAGGAGTCTGGGCATGGACAATCAGTGGCGGACCGGAGGGCATCACCAGACCAGGTGGGCCCTCCTTTCTCCTTCTACATGGCTGAACTGCTGTGCTCAAGTCGATGCTGATGTGGGCAGATGGGCTCATCAGTTTGTGGTGTTGTCCCCGCAAGGCTTGGGCGGTTGGCCCTACCTTGGCGAGTCGGATAGGCAAGGAAGGTTGCAGTTGGCTCTTCCTTGCCTATCGGGCAGTTGGCCCCGGTTCTTACAGTTAATGTTAAGGTTTGCTTACGCTAGGCCGTTCTTATCCTGCCACCATACTTTAGTTAGCTTAAACTTAAATAGTTAGTTTAAACCCTTTCAATAAAAAACTGACCTCATTTCAACGCAATTACAGTGGTCCGTGTATTTATTTATTTAGATAAGTGGGTGTGCATGGAGTGTGAGTGCATCGGCCGTGGAGAGTTCATGTACCCACAAACCTTATCTTGTCAAGATGGCAGAGTATGCCACACAAAATTTCACCCAAAACATAAGCATCACTTTATATTACTCCGTTTTATATAGCCCAGGATAGAAAAAGGTCAGAGACAGAATGTTAGGCCAGACCAGACATAAGCATACAGTAGAATTCAGAATTAAGCATAGAATACTGTAGCTGTAGTAAGGGAAGCACCTTTACTGTCAATTGTAGTCACAATAATCAGTGCACTGTTTGTCTAACTGGGCTTATCTGGAAAAGCAACATCAGTGACTAGGCTATAGGCAAATACTGGTTCAATGTATACACTTGTGAATCATTCCAAATTAAGTAAAGTAAGGCCCTGATTTACATTTTACTTTGCATCACTTACAGTCAAAGATGGCAATTTACTCACCAAACTGGCAAGATATGACCTGTTCACTAGTTAAGGAGTCAAATCATTAAGGAAGTAATTTCACAGAGCCTGCAGCATTGACACATCAGCACAGATTGCATGGTGGTTAAGAAATAACATGACTATCCATCCTGTTGACATGCATATATTACGTGTCTATTGCAAACGGAGGCAGCCATAGTGCTTGTCAAAAATAAACAGCAATAGAAAGATGCCACCTAATGGCCAAATTATTATGATATGTAGTGACACATGACAGTTGAGAGCTGATTAGCTGGAGCATCATTTCTCATACTCAACTATTTTTTTTTTACACTTATTGTTTTAACACTTATTGATAAAATGGCCCCACAGTAAGGTGTGTCTCTGTACCAGCTGTACACTACATATCCTACTGCCAGCAGTACACTACAAATCTTAGACAAATCAGTATTAATTGTTGATAGATCAAGCAGTGAAAAGAGTGGAGAAGTGAACCTATGGAGAAGTTGCCCCTAGCAACCAATCAGCTTGTACATATCATTTTATGAATTGTACTTCATATATGCTACCTGGAAGCTGATTGGTTGATATAGGCAACTTCAAAACTGGTCCACTTCTACACTCTTTTTACTGCTTGGCAGCACTGCAAAATCACTGGAAAAATTTCACAGCAGCCATTTCCCCGGAGTCCTGCGCATGCGCAGTAGACTCTAGCTCAGTGCTAGAGTCTACTAGTGCCTGACAATCAGAGAGATGTGCTGCCAGCAAGAGATGAGGGGGTCTGGACAGAGGTTGCACACTGACCCTCTCCTCTCTTAATACGCCCCTGCACAGGAGATATCACGGATATCTCCTACTTACTTTTAAGTCCCGATCTGACCCACTATCCCCATTTACTATTATGGTGAACTAAATTCGAGCTTGACTATGGAAAACTTCAACATCTTCAGATGTCTCTGATTCCTGGACCTTGCTCCTTCCAGAGCATTTGGAGCATGCCCTCACTTGGCAGTGCTACGTTTCACCTCCAGTAAATAGTGGTGAAAGAATCTGCGGGGACTCGAGCCTAATTCATACCTGAGCGCAAAAGCAAACTTTTTCTCTAATGGGCAAAACCATGTGCACTCAGGGCCGGATTAACAATGGGGCGGATGGAGCTGCAGCTCCAGGCCCCCCATTGAAAATAGGCCCACAGGATCTCCTGCAATGCAGCCAGTGTTATCAGTAAAAAAAACACCGGCTGCATAGCGTTGTCCCCACAGAGGCCTGCACTTACCCCTCCACTGGTCCGGCTGCCGTGATCGGAGCTCAACCCCGATCAGGCAGCGTATGGTAACAACACCCCGTGCAGCCAGTATCCCTGATGCTGCAGCCTGTGCTGGTGCTCGGTGGCTGGGCTCAGGGTTGAGGCTAGATCCAAGTGGCCTAAGGGACCTTTTCCGCCAGGGGGAGGAGCCACAACACAAGGGGGAGGAGCTACACCAGCGGGACAGTTGCTCTAGTATCCACGCCACCAACTATTACCTTTAGTAATACGGTGGCGAGCGAAGCGAGCCACCGTGCCCAAAGCGTGGCGAGCGAAGCGAGCCCGCGAGGCTACTTTTCGGGTACCTTGTTCGACCGTAGCTCCTCCCCCTGGTGACGGGTCTCCTCCCCTAGGTACGTCAGAAGGTCCCTTCTCCCACTCCGATATAGAATCAACCCTGGACTCAGTGGGCTGTGCAGCACTTCCTGATACTGCAAGCCCCGCCCAGTGCATGACATCATGCAGGGGGCGGGGCTAGGACTCGACACTGCTGCCATCCAAGTCACACACTACTATACTGAGCAGAGGCAGGAAAAGGTGAGAGAGAGAGAGAGAAGTAACATGGGAGGGAAAGTGAAAGGTGGAATGTAATGAATGAGTGCAGTTGAGGAACAGTAATGCACCTGAGATAAACAGGTAGGTGATTAAGGTATGTTAGAAATGTAAAGAAAGATACTCTGAGAGATTAGAAACGAAGACAAGCATGTGATATCAGAGATTCAGAGATAGGCAGTTTTTGACCCTGTTCTGCAGTCAGTCAGTCTCTCACCGCTGGCAGCGATCTTATCCAATCGCTGCCTGAGACCAACATCCTCCCGTCTCTGCCCACCAACGCACAGCATAACGCTCTACAATTTAAATCAGGTGTGAATATGTGTGCGTCGGGGGAGAGCTTGTTGGTGTGACCTGAGCACATATTGCTTCCCTTTATCCCACACAGCATCTGTTTCTGACCCACACTGTATCCCACCCACACTGTGTCCTACCTGCACTGTATCCCCCCCGCACTGTATCCGTCCCACACTGTATCCCACCCGCACTGTATCCGTCCCACACTGTATCCATCCCACATTGTATCCCACCCGTATTGTATCCCTCCCGCACTGTATCCATCCCACACTGTATTCCTCCCGCACTGTATCCCTCCCGCACTGTATCCGTCCCACACTGTATCCATCCCACATTGTATCCCACCCGTACTGTATCCCTCCCGCACTGTATTAGTGATGTGCGTTTAAGCTCCACCTCCCGGTGATGTCATCAGTCAGTCGCCGGGAGGGCAGAGGGAAGCGGACTATGACAAGGGGGCTTGGCCTAGTGGCACATGCTGTCCGCGGCTGCAGCCCATGATGTCGGGACCTATTCAGGTACCCGGCGTCCAAGGGTAAGGATGTTGCTTTTATTTCTGTAGCTGGGACGGGAGGAGGAATGTGCTGAGGTACACTTGGTCTGGAAGTGAGGGGGCGGGGGGTGCGTGGCATTGCCATGAGAGCACTAGCAGATTAAAGGGGAAAAGCCCTGTAAATCCAGGGCTCCCCTACAAATTGCCCCTATGTATATACAAGAGGGGTGTCCCACCACCCATCGCATCACACCGTAAAGAAGCCCCTGTTTGTATACAAGAGGGCAAGTTGTTGGACCCTCTCACAGCAAGGTGACCATGCTGTCAACACATTTATGAAGATGGGTCCTGGCACAGTCACAAAAAGATGGAGTGGGCAGTGGGGTGAGCCGAGCCCACTGCCAGGAAACAGATCCCAGAGGTAATGGAGGATGGCAGATGATGCAGGAAGAGC